>NC_067138.1:101796169-102096169 GCF_903995435.1 Acomys russatus
TCTCTCTCTCTCCCCCCCCCCGTGTGTGTGTGTGTGTGTGTGTGTGTGTGTGTGTGTGTGTATGTGTGTGTGTTTAGTGGAAAGTGTCAGATTTTCTAGGGATAGAACCAATGAAAAAATTTTTTTCTTTTTTCCTTTTCTTTTTTTAAAAATTTTTTTCTTTTTATTAATTAATCTTGTTACATCTCAATGTTTATCCCACCCCTTGTATCCTTCCATTCCTCCCTCCCCCCCCCCATTTTCCCATTATTCCCCTTCCCTATGACTGTTCCTGAGGGGGATTACCTCCTCCTATATATTCTCGTAGGGTATCGAGTCTCTTCTTGGGAACCTGCTGTCCTTCCTCTGAGTGCCACCAGGTCTCCCCCTCCAGGGGACATGGTCAAATGTGAGGCACCAGAGTACATGAGAAAGTCATATTCCACTCTCCACTCAACTGTGGAGAAAGTTCTGACCATTGGCTAGATCTGGGTAGGGGTTTAAAGTTTACTGCCTGTATTGTCCTTGGCTGGTGCCTTAGTTTGAGTGGGACCCCTGGCCCCAAATCTGCCTATCATATTGTTCTACTTGGAGGTTTCTAGGACCCTCTGGATCCTTCTACTTTGCTATTCTCCCATGCTTCTCTCATTTCGAGTCCCAATAGGATGCCTTCCCCTCTGTCCCAGTTTCCTGGTAAGCCTTCACGAACCAATGAAAATTTACCTCAACAACAACAACAGACACTTTGATTTTGGTGATATTTTCCAATAGTCACAACTAAGAATTAATAAGCTATCACTTTGGTAATTGTTAAGGTACCACACGAGTAGGATGTAATAAGAACATAAATATCAAATGGCTGTGTGAGACCCTGTTAGCAGAGGATCTGTGCTATTGCTTCTCTAGACCTGAGAGCTTCTGCGGCCTTCCACGCAGCTCTGTGGTCCAAAGAGATGAACTCAAGATAATTTTTACTACATAACACCAATGATATCAGGTCCTTGGTCTCCTCATTAAAAGAACTACAGTATTAGACTCCATGATTTATGTTTATGTGATGATTTATTTTTATTAGTTTATTAGTATTGTGATTTTTATTGGTTGGCATTTGAGGTTGAACCAGCCTTGCATCTCTAGTACTGTCTCACTTCGTAGCATACATTGTTGGATTTGATTTGGTAATATTTTGTAAAAAATTTTGAGTGTTTAGTTTTAAGAGGTATTAGCATGTACATTTATTTGTAATATCTTGCTTTTCTTATTTATGAAAAATATGTGTGCTCTGTGCTACTTACTCCTTGTTCTATGTACTAGAAAAATCTGGATAACTAATTTTTTCTTAAATATTTGTTAGAATTTTCCAGTAGACACCATCATTTTGAAGCTTTCTCATGTTCGAGGGAGTCGCAGATGACCCAGAGTGCTTCTCTGATGTCCTACCCACACCAGCAATGCATTGTGGGGAAGGGGATATTCTTGAAGAGCCATTTATCTCACCACTTCCGATGCTCTCCCTCTCATTTCAGGCCAGCATGTACCCAAATAAAGTCTCAGTCTTTGGAGGTAGTGTAGCAGGAGGCTCGGGCTTCAGCTGTCGTTCCTGAAACTCTAAAGTCTCCCTAGTTCCTTCTGTATCTAGGCAAAGGAACCTTAGCTGTGGTGAGGGTGGAATGGGGGATTACTTACAAAATGTCTGACAGAGTAGTCATAAGTGACTTTAGAATTTTTAAAAGAATATATATATATATATATATATATATATATATATATATATATTACAATTTTTAAAATTTATGTACACAATTGTATAGTGACCAAGTCAGGAAACATTGGTATATTCATCACCTTGAACATTTATCAGTTTTTGGTGTGGGTACATTCGATATTCTCTCTACCTTTAAATGTACGATGATTATATAACTCAGTCACAGTTGTTGGGAAGCCTGAAAACTTTCAGTGCCAATCCCACTCACCCCTGTCCTCTGGCATCCTAGGCTTTCAATGACCACTTGGGTAGAAGGACTGTTTACCTACCTCTGAGTCTGAGAAGAGCTTCCTAGCGCGAGTCCTAGACACAAACGGAGCCCTCTCCTTCCATCCCCTCCATGGGCCTTTTCACTCCTCCGTTCCTTTCCCTTCTTCTCTTCACTCGCCAAGACCAATGCTTTCCCCTTGAAAACAGTTGCGTTACACATTACAAAGTGGAAATGATTTGTAGTTGGGAACAGGGCTTAGCCTTTTGCCAGATGCAGGGAGGACTCTGTTAAGTGAGCCTCCTGAACCTTTCTGATGTGAGTGGAGTAAAGGCAGCTATTCAAATTCTAACTCCAGTTGTGAAGGATAGCTCTTTTTGATAGAAGAAAAACATGAGTCAGCTGCTTAGGAAAGTGCATCGCTGGTGATATTAGTACGTCAGAGCAATTTCATCAGTCTAGGAAGCACATTTTCAGGAGGCAAGACTGGCAGGGCACGAAGGACAGAATATTAATAAAGCTGTTAGAGGCGATAGTGCTGTTCCAGTTCTGGGCAGCAGAGGGAGCTGCTAGCTCCCAATCCTTAAATTCAAGTTTGGCCGGTAGGCAGCCAACACGGTGTCTGGAAGAGAGCTTGGCCTTCTCTTGGCAAAGTGAATTGGGTTCTCTTGACTAGGAAAAACTGTAAGGGCAACAAATGGTTAGTTACAATGACAGCAGGTATTACACTTAAGACTTGCCTTGAGACAGACGTTGGTCTATATGTACTTTCTGAATTTTAACATATTAAAATTTCACAACAGCAGTGTGAAGGGGTAATATTAACTGTGGTCTTTCTGCAGATGTGGAAACTGAGGCTCAGTGAGATGAAATGATTTCTCCAAGGTTTCATAGTAATTGAGAGAGATGAGGTTTGAACTGAAACAATCAGCTGATATGTGGTAAGTACTTTTTCTTACCATTATTTCTCTCTCCCCCTCCCCACCCTCTCTCTCTCTCTCTCTCTCTCTCTCTCTCTCTCTCTCTCTCTCTCTCTCTCTCTCTCTCACACACACACACACACACACACACACACACACGGAGGAGGAGAAAGAAGTAGAGGATGAAAGCAGCAGAAGAGGACAGAAGAAGAAAGAAAAGGACGGGAAACTTTAGACTGAGAAAATGAACATCTTGTTTCAGAGCTTCAGGTGTTGAAGTGTTCTAAAGACGTCTTATGACTAACATGTAATATCTTATGGTTCTTTGCTCTTTATCACTGATCAATAACACAGAGGACCTGGTAAGTTTGACTCAGGCCTAAGTCTTCTGTCTCTAAGACTAGTGCTGTTGTGCCCTACAGCCCTTCCTTTTTTCTCGATTTTGCTGTGCCTAGTCATGAGACTTACCGCCTGGAGACTACATCACCTTAAGCTCACCTCTTCTTAAGCCTTGGTCACTGAGTCAGAAACACAAGAGCAATGCATGCTTTCATTATCACAACAGCCCTGCTGTGTCCCGAAGATAACATTTCGTGACACTTTTCTCTCCCTCTCACAGTGTCTTCCTCCTCTACCCTCCCCCCATCTCTGCATTGCTTCCTACTGCAAAATTTTATTCACCAACATTTTAAAAAAGCACAGATCCGTGCATATGAACATAAGTATTTAGAAATTACTTCAATGATATTGCCACTTAGAAAATGACAATAGTAAGTTCTTCGATAGTGCCCATGACCTTCCCAGAAGTACCAGCCATGAATTCCCTGCTGTGGAGCAGGTCTCAAATCTAATCAGAAAATTTATTGTTATCTCCATAACAGTCATGCCACTATTGTCCTAGTGGTACAACTTGCCCATCAGGCCACTTTGTAGCAGTCAGCCTTTCCAGATCTTGGACAAGATAGTTCCAAATATCACACTCCAACTGAAGCTGACCTCAAGGGATGAAGTAATTACCCCTTGCCACTGGAATAATATGTAGGGAATCCTGAACATAAACACAATTTTCCCAATTCCTTTTCTAAGATCTTTCCTTGTCTAGCTCCAATGTAGTGTCATAATTTTAGATGGAATTATCATTATTTCACATGATAATCTTTCACCCTTCTACATCAGTTATTGAAGGATGCAAAAATCCCAGTTTCAAGGTCAATGACTCCATTTGAAAAGCACTTGACTAGTTGGTGTCCTGGACAGAATCCGTGTTTGGCAAATAGCCTTAACTCTCCTCTTTTCTTTTTTATATATTAATTTATTCATATTACATCTCAATTGTTATCCCATCTCTTGTATCCTCCCATTCCTCCCTCCCTCCCATTTCCCCCTTACTCCCCTCCCCTATGACTGTGACTGAGGGGCACCTCCTCCCCCTGTATATGCTCATAAGGTATCAAGTCTCTTCTGGTAGCCTGCTATCCTTCCTATGAGTGCCACCAGGTCTCCCCATCCAGGGGACGCGGTCAAATATGGGGCACCAGAGTTCATGTGAAAGTCAGACCCCACTCTCCACTCAACTGTGGAGAATGTCCTGTCTCTTGGCTAGATCTGGGTAGGGATTCAAAGTTTACTGCACGTATTGCCCTTGGCTGGTGCCATAGTTTGAGCAAGACTCCTGGGCCCAGATTTTCCCATCATAATGACCTACTTGTAGGTTTCTAGGACTCTCTGGATCCTTCTATTTCCCCATTCTTCCATGCTTCTCTTGCCTAGAGTCCCAATAGGATGTCCTCCACTCTGTCCCACTTTCCTGGTAAGTGAAAACTTTCATAGGACATACCCCTTGAGCTAGTGTCCAAATATAAGTGAGCATATACCATTTGACTCTTTACGCTTCTGGGTTAACTCACTCATTATGATAATTTCTCGTTCAATCCATTTGTCCACAAATTTCGGGAATTCCTTGTTTTTAATAGCTGAGTAGTATTCCATAGTGTAAATGTACCACAGTTTCTTTATCCATTCTTCTACTGATGGACACTTAGGCTGTTTCCATGTTCTGGCTATTATGAATAAGGCTGCTATGAACATGGCTGAGCAAATGTTCTTGTTGTGTGCTGGAGCATCTTCTGGGTATATTCCAAGGAGTGGAATAGCTGGGTCTTGAGGGAGCGTTATTCCCAGTTTTCTGAGGTTGTGCCAGATAGATTTCCAAAGTGGTTGTACTAGTTTGCATTCCCACCAGCAATGAAGGAGTGTTCCTCTCTCTCCACATCCTTGCCAGCATGTGGTGTCGCTTGAAGTTTTGATCTTAGCTACATATATACAGCTCTCTCACATATAAATTATGTGACTTTAGTCAACTCCTTAGACATTTCATCTGTGAAGTGGGCATCTCATGACCATATTGGTTTGCTGCAATCATGTAATAATACACATACTATGGCAACAAGGCCTAGAAGATTACCAAGTTCGTGCAGAATCCAAGTCAATGTGACTCTTTCCTCCTTCCTTCTATCTAGCAAATGTTTTTTTTTTTTTTTCATCCATTCTCATTACATAGCAACTAATAACAGTGGGCAATCTTTATCACTAATGTGAAATCCATCTGGGAGACTCCTTCTCCCTACTCCAGGATTAATCAACAGGGCCCTGTGACCCAGCTCTGTCCTGCTATGAGCTCATAGGAACAGATGGGAAATGGGCTGGGCAGATGGAAAAATTCCATTTTCTGACAGGAATTATTTATTTGTGAAGTTGGAACCACTTGGAGTGACTATTTTGTATTAAGAGGATGAAATATTGTTAGACTTGCAGCGGGGCCATGGAATTAACTAATGCATTGTGACTGCTAGTGTCGCTGTGAGGCAGGGAGAAGCAATAATAACGGGACTTTAAAAGATGGTCCAAACACATAAATTATTTACTCCGTGTGTGTCAACCATTCCCTCGAAGCTATTTCTGCTGATGGTGTTATCCTCCGTGCTCTTCTTATAAGAGACACTTTTCTTTGTGACTGGGCATTGCAAAACACATAGCTACCATTAGAATTAGACACTCTGTGTGTTACTTTCCATATCTTATGTCCAACCTTTATGGTAGGTGGGCAAAGCAAGCACATTAAACCCACTTTCCAGATGAAGAATATAAAATTCAATGACATTGATGTATCCAGGTAATGCAAATAGCACACAATAGGATTTTCCTTGCCTTTGCGTTTGCATATCTGATCTGTTACCCTAAGTGGCCAACTTGTTACCCCAAGTAGCAATCAAAATCTGATCTAGCCACATGATACCCCTGGGTCATCTTAAAGAATATTCAGAAATTATTGGTGTCTGACCCCACTTCTCCTAGATTTGTATCTTTGTCTTTCACCCAGATCATCATTTGTGTTTGCAAACAATTTAGTTTCTAAAGAGTGGATCCCTGACTCAGAAACTTTACTCATCTTACTTACTCTACATAACACATTCACATCTGCTACCCATGAGCCTCTTTGAATGCACTCAGCCTCTTGCTTTCCTTTGTCTGGCCTTGGATGGGTTATCCTTCAGGAGCCATGCTCCTGCTAATGTGCCCTTACTATAGTTGATCGTCCTGGCACTCTTTCACATGTCATTAACATAACATACACTTGCACTGAACAACTCAGTGTCCAATTTCACCAAAGACCATAAGCTCTGTCTTATTCATTACTGAGTGGAAGGATTCCAGTATGTCATAAATTGTATTTTCTAAACTAATGAATGAATGCATGGGCAGATAGATGGACAGCTGTGACAATGGTTCACAAGGTGTGTCTGCATTAGTTATGATGGCCTTAGATTTTTTTTATGCTAATATATTTTGATAGGAGCTAGTTACTAGCCTCATTGGGAGTCTGAAAAATGTTGAAAGAAATTGTGGTCTTGGCTAAGTGGTACTATTAGAGTGAGGAAGATTGTGCTAGGAAGGAAACAATGGGAGTGAACACATACATTTTTTTCACTCCCTACATATAAGAGAGCAAAGTTACCAACAGGCTAATTTCAGGTTCTGGTCAGTACTGGTTAAATACCCAAGGTAGTCAGTTGTGTTTGGAGAAGAGCATCATTAAAGAAGCCTGAGCACAGCATAGGAAACCCATTCAAACACTCATTGATGCTTGGTGCATAGTAGCCAATCATTGACCACAATTAGTATTGGTCAATGCCATGTTAGTAGGCAATTATGCAGGAAAATGTGAAATATGCAAGCTAAGCTCCTCATTTCCAGGCCCTGACAGAAGAGGCAGATGCTTCCGAAGGAAGATATCACAGATCACTCTAGAGCAGCTCAGGGTGGACGTCATCACATGTTCTGGAGCTGAGAGCCTTTGTGTGTTATTCATGGATAGCCCGCTCTTTTAAAGACTTACAGTGCCATTTATAAAAGGGAAGACATTGCACCACATAGGTGCACAACATGTGTTCAATCTTGGGTGCCCTTCTTTTACCCTTAGATTCAGCGAGCCCTGGTGTGAGGTAACTACCAGGAAACAAATCCCAGCAGTTGAATGTTCTGCCAGACCAGCATTTCTTGTGTCCTGCTAGGCAGGTTTTGCTTGACCTAGGAACCTGGCTAATAGGGTATAATAGAACTATCATGTCCAGTGAGGATGGCAACATAAAATTGTGTAGAAGTGAAAAAGCAGAAGAAGAAGAAAAAGAAGAAGAAGAAGAAGAAGAAGAAGAAGAAGAAGAAGAAGAAGAACAAGAACAAGAAGAAGAAGAAGAAGAAGAAGAAGAAGAAGAATTATAGAGAAGGACGCCAAGGATCATCTCTGTCTCTCACTCCTGTAGCGCTTTTAGCAAAGTCATAAAACTTTTCTGTCCCTCTATCCTCAGTGGCACATGGTCACCATTATTTTTGTGTTTGACATACTTTAGTCCATTTTTATGTATTCTTCCAAGGTCAGCAGCATACTTACAAACATACGCTAGATGGTGCATTGATTACCTGACTGATTGGTCAGAGACCAATTTTTCAGGGTACTCAGGGGACAATAAATATAAATCCCTCCTTTCAGGGTACAATGTCAAATTTTAGGTTCTGAGAGCCACTGTGCACTGGGTTTTGGGGGGGGTATTTAACTAAGAAACAGCAGAGCCTCATTTAGACGAGGTCTTTTGACCCTCAAATCACCTGGGGAAGATGTTGGTGTGTTTGCAGGTGTGAAAGTGCAGAAGTGACTGTAGTAGAGCATTGTACTCTAGAGGCACTGGTGTTCCTCTGCCCCTTCTGCCTCGGTGTTAAGGTGGCCAGAATTTGACAACCACTCAGGTTCTTCATAACCAAATAGTCTGTCATCTATAACATCAGAGGCAACCACTTGTCTTTTCTATTACAGAGAGTTTTTCAGACATCTTCTTCTAAGGGCAGCAAGCTACTGATTCCATTAACAGCCAAGTTCATAATACAATAGTTTTGTATTGTTAGCATATTTTCTTTAGGTTGTATCAATACTCATCTCTCCACAACTTCTACCTCGCAGCCCACAATATGTCTGCTCCTTAAAGAGAAGAGTCTCTTTCCTACTTGCCTTTCCATTTACTTAATTCTTTGTCATAGATGCTGAAAAAAAAGTGGGTGGAGCCATGCTGAGTAAAAATCAGCTGTTGTTAACAAAGGCCACCCTTGATGGGAAATTGAAATGGATAAAACACTAGGCTGGTTTTGTACCACACGCATAGAAGGTTAAAAAACGAAGGACTGACATTTGGGTTAGATAACGTTTTGTAAAGGTAAGGAGACATATGATTTAAATATTGCAAGGTAAGTAAAAATTCAACTCTTTAACCAAAGAGAGGAAAAGACATTGCAAGAGATGGTGGCACAAATAAAAGCATCTACAAACAAATAGTCTCTCCTTAGGAAGCTGTATATATTCATGTGCCTGGAAGTTGATATAGACTGACACTGATAGACAATGTAAAAGGAGAAGAACCCAATGCAGTGTTGATGTACACAAGATGTCCCCGAGCAGAAGGCAGTTACACTTAGCAGTGACTTCAGCTGTTTACATTAAACTGAGTTTATGACTCTTTCATTTACTCAACAGTGTTTATTTAATATTGCCTAGGGCACAGCCCTGGGATGGACTTCACATCTCACCACAAATGAGTCAATGAGTCAACGTACGTAGTGGAGAGCGTAGAAGCCAGGAGTGTTGGAACATCAACTTGAATAGAGTTTTCTATAGTGCCTTGCACAGTTCTTTGGGATGGTTTACATGTTATTTGAAAAAAAAAAAAAGTACTTTCATTGTCTATGTTTGGAGTAAAACAAAAGTTGAGAATTTTCTTTTTGTTTGCTTGATTTCATTTTAATTGTACCATGCCTTAGACTGTGAGACTTAGTTACTGATGGCAGTATGAGATTGAGTTAAGCAGAATGGAGTTGATATTTCCCTTACTAAGGAGAAAGTCATGAATCATAGGCCAATATCAATGAGGGAAGAAAGTATCATCCCCAAGGGGAAGGAAAGAAACTTTGAATAGTAGTGTTTTGAAAAGCAGTGTGATGTTGCCAAGAGGGACCCAGAATTTTTATCTTTTGGGGCTAGGATATCAGACTGTCCAGCGGGACTGCTCACCAGCCCAAACAAGGGGCATACTATCAGCTGTTGGCAGAATTCTTCTTATAACAGAGGATTTCTATTTCCAAGTTCATAAATGTCTGAGGCCAAGTACCACTCTCCAGGGACTATTAACAACCCAAGCCTGTGTCAGGAGTCTCTGGAGCATAGTTCTCACAATGAAAGACAGGAAGATATGCAACTAGAGTCTTTATATGTTTTAGGGAACGTGGCCAGTGTGTCTTAACAGACATTAGAAGGAGAACATATATGTTATTAACTAATTAACTCATGATATTATTATTACAGCAATTACCCTTTCCTTTTCCTCCCTCCAGGTCTCCCCTATACCCTTTTCCTTCTCTCTTTCAAATCCATGGCCTTTTTTTCAACTAATTTTTATTGCATGCATATATGTATATACATACATATAACCTGGTCAGCCCTTCTAATGTTACTTGTATGTAGGTTTTCTGGGCTGACCATTTGTAACTAGACAACCAATTGTGTCTCTTCACTAGGGAGATCCTGTTCCCAGATTTCCTCAGCTGTCTAGAGTTCTTTTCTTGAAACTTCATGGCACTTTCTCTATCCTCTTTGGCATTCCTATTGTAAGGCTCTCTTTTGGGCAGTCGTGTTGGTGAAACTTTATGGTTATAGCTTCAGGTATTACTAGGAGACACAATCTCATAGAAAACTCCCTGATCTTCTGGCTTTTTGTTATCTTTCTATCTCCTCTTCCCTCTTGTTCCCTGAGCCGTAGGTATGGGAGTGTTTTGTGGACATATCCAATGGTACTGAGCACAACTGCATTTTGATTGGTTGTGGCTGTAACAGTCTCAGTCTGTTACAAAGGGAAGTTTCCCCGATGAGCACTGAAGTCTGCACTTCTCTGTGGGCATAAGGACAGGTGTTTACAGATTGATGTTCACTATTATGCTTGTTTAGTAAAGTGGAGGTTGTACATTCTTCTTTAGGAACTACCACTTCATCAGCACTATTTGGTCTTTTATTCTTGCTTTTTTTTTTTTTTTCGGGGGGGGGGTCATCTCTCTTCAATTGCCTGGTAAAATCCAACAGCATTTCAGCTGAGTGTAAGTAAGTGCCTTCTTTCTCAGGAAACACCCACTGATACATTCCTCCCTTCTATTGTGACTGCTTTTCCCAAGGAAAGCCTAAGAAAGGTTTATCTCACCTACACAATCAGTTCTGTTCACGTCACAGCTTCAGTCATGTACAGCATGAAGGAAGTGCTGAGGTCCTAACCTCTGGACATTTATTCAATGGTCACACTGTGCTTAGAAAAGGGGATGCTTGGACACAGAGATGGACACACAAACAAGGAAAATATTATGGGAAAATTAAGTCAGAGAGCAAGGTCATGATCCTAAAGTCCAAGAACTGCCAAGGATGTCAGCAAACTGGGCAAAGTTAAGGAAGTGACATAGAGCAAACCCCTTCCGGGATTCAGAAAGTATTAACCCCGCCACACTGCCGTGCTAGCCAGCTTCTAGCCTCCAGTTTATGATGTAGTACATTTCTGCTTCAATCTCCAAACTTGTAGTGATTAGTTAAAGAAGGCCTAGCAAGGGCTGGGAAGATGGCTTAGTGCTTAAAAATGTCAACTGCTGCTCCAGAGCACCCACGTTGGACAGCTCATGGCCACCTGCAGCTCCAGAGGATCTGAGGCCCACTTTACACCTCCACAAACATGCACACACATTATGTATCCACACAGATGACACAGGCTAGACACACCTACACTAATAAAAAATATCAAAGACAGATCATTTTTAAATTATTTTCTTACAAAATGAATATCACCAATGGAATGGATCAGTGGGTATTTTCTGAGGGTGAAGGCACTTACACTCAGCTGAAACGCTGTTGGATATAATTACATCGTTTTCTTTCCATTTCCTCCCATACCTCTCCAAACCTTCCCATACCCACCTTTCCTTGCTTTTTTTTTTCCAAATTTATGGTCCCATTTTCACCAATAGTTCACACACACACACACACACACACACACACACACACACACACAGAGAGAGAGAGAGAGAGAGAGAGAGAGAGAGAGAGAGAGAGAGAGAGAGAGAGAGAGAGAGATACAACTTTTTCAGTCTGTATAATATTACTTGTTCCTAAATACATAAATACAACATTTCAGTCTGTATAATATTATGTGTCAATATATTTTCTTTGGTGTTGATAGCCAATTGGTGTGTTCTTCCCTGGGGAAGATTATTTCTTCCCCTTGCACTTTGCCTTACTTGACTATAGCTCTTTGGATAGGTTCTTTGTATGGAGCCTCCTGGGCTTTCCTCAAGCCACATAAGCATGTGTACGGCTGCTGTCCTTGTCAGTTCATGTTTAGGCACTCATGTTGGTTGTAGCTCAGATATTCCCAGGAGACACAATCTCACAGCAAACTCTCTCATCTTCTGGCTCTTACGAACATCCTGCCTGGGATTCCTGTGGCAATTGTGCCGTACATAAATCCATTGTGGTTAAGCTCTATAACTCTGCATTTTGATTGGCTGTAGTTTTCTTCAATGGACATTGTGTGTTATGAAAAGAAATTTCTTTGATGAGAGCCAATGACTGACTATACTTTTCTCTGAGTTTAAGGATAAGCATTTAGAGTGTACTTGGAGAGAATGCTATTTGGGTGAAGCAGAACTGCAGGTTCTCTTCCAAGCTTCATGACTTCACTACCCATGGGTAGTTGTCTGGATGTCTAGTTCCAGCAATGATTTCCCTCCTGAATGGGTTAAATGGGTCTTAATTCACCAAACAAAAGACTCAGGGTGACTAAATGGACCAAGAAAAAAAATAATTCTATCTGTTTTGTATGAGAAATATATCTTAAGTTATCTTAACATGAAATATGTACATGGCCTTAGGGAAAAAACATGGGCAAAAGTACTCCAGTCAAATGGAGCAGGAAGTAAGCAGGTATTACTATCCTAATAATATACATCAAAACAGACTTCAAACTAAAACTAATCAGAGAAAATAGAGTGCCACTTCATCCTAGCCAAGGGGATAGTTAGTCAAACCTTATCTAAAGGTACATGGGCCAACTTCTGGTGCACCTAATTTTATAAAAACATACTACTGAATTTAAAATGCAAAGTAATGTCAACCTATTAATAGTGGGTGATTTCAATACCATTCTTTCTCTAATAGACAGGTAATCTGGACACACACACAAAAAGAACAAAAACCAATCTTTATAATGGACTATATGTTCTATATGGGGCAGAGAAGCTATCTTCTTGGTGGCCCCAGAGAGATTAGAGAAGGCTTTTAGAAGAACAAATTGGGTTTGTCTGAGGGGACAAATACTAAAGGTGTCCAAGTACAGAGAACCTCAAAGAATCTCTGCTAGAGTTGCCCCTGTGAAGACAGAAAATGAAGTTCAGTTGCAATCTTCTGAGAACTAGAACTCTGATGAGACAGAATCTCAGTATGGCTTTCCCTTGCAGAAGAACGGAAAGCTGTGAGGGATGGCAGCATACCGAGTGCCAATTGCTCTTCACAAGATAAATCGCTCTTGGCCTTTGTTAGAGCTCAATCTGCCTGTGAGTTTGTCTGGACTCCATCCCCAGAAGCACCATCTGCTAGTGATTGTCCCACCATCTGACCATTTACCCTCTGTCAGCTGCCCTCCTCTGGGCAACCCCACTACCAGTTGGAGTCTACCCATTGTTCAATTGGGAAAAACTGAGTCTGAAGAGCAACAAAACAGAAGAGGAGGAAGAGGGCAACACTGCAGTGTGCAAGTGCCTGAGGCCAAGATGTGATGTGAGAAGGCCTGGAGTCTTCGCTCAGAGCCTGGGGGCAGAGCGTGTGGCCAAGCCATAGCCATATTGTGTCCCAGGCAGCCTGATGGCTCCACAAATAATGTTGATGCCTTTTGTTTGGAAACTTCTGTGGCGGCTTCCCACTTTCCAACAAGCCGTGGTAGATGCTGGGCCTTCCCCAAACCACTTCGCCTTTTGCATGGTCCCTGGCCAACTGTGCAGGCAGATGAAGCCCCCTCGATGCTAATGAGGGGAAGGACTGGCATTCCTGAGGCACCCAGCTCTGGGAAATCTGCCTTTGTTGCTAGGGAGCATTGGAACTGTAGCTGAAAGGCTCATAAAGACTGAGAAGAGGGAAAGAAGAAAGGCGCACGATTGTTTCCAGAGCATCACAGTTCTCTAGATGGCACCAAATCTGTCCAGTTTCTGATCCCAATTATAATATCACCCTCTCCTTATTGTTCCTCTTAATGATCTTGGGAAATTCCTCAGAAAACTTAGAAAGCACTTAGCAAACTCTGAACTGTACGGTCTCTTCTGTTAGGCTTTGGAGTCTGTGAACACGCCATCCCCAGGTGGCCAGAAAATATTCTTTGTTTCTGGCTCAGAGGGGTGATGGAGCTGGGGGGATGCAGCTGGGGTTTGATAATGCTCATGTGTGGGCCGCTTTCAGTAGATGCTCACCAGTAGCCCACTTGGTGAAGGATCTGGGCTTGGTGCTGGTGACAAAGACGAAGTGGCTCTGCTCCAGGTGGATTTGCTGCCAGGCTTGCTGGAGACTAAGGTCATTCATCCTGGTGTGTTCTGCAAGTTGTTTGCTGCCAATGTGGCCTGTGTGGTATTGTTGCACTTGGAGTTTACATAACAGTTTTCCACCCCTGGCTCAGTCACTCTTCGTAGGCCAGTTAGAACCAATGTGAGTACAGTAATACCTTGAATTCCAGTTTCTCAACTGTAGGGTCGGCATAGTAGTAATGCCAAACTAGTGTGTGTACTAAGTAAAGCAATTGCAGGCAGGAGAATCATGTAAAAGACAGTTTCTGCTGACCAGGCAGGCACTCTGTGAATAAGCCAAACTGCTAGTTTCAATATCTGGAAAAGACTAATGATTAGGCATGTTGTAAAGGGGAATATTGTACAGAAATAAAGGACAATTGTCTCTTCTGTGGTACTTCCCTGTGGCATGCAAGATACAGTGCTAAGTCATTGCTGCATATTATGTTTACTATGAATGGATGGTGATGCTCTGGACGTGTGTTGCTCAAGGCTAGATGGTGTGAGAGAGTTTGCTCTTCATGAGATAATGCCTCTGACCTCTACTCTCTCCATCTTTAAAGTTTGCAGTTCTTGGAAAGCTAACACACACATACACACACACAGACAGAGACAGAGAGACAGAGAGAGACAGAGAGAGAGAGAGAGAGAGAGAGAGAGAGAGAGAGAGAGAGAGAGAGAGAGAGAGAGACAGAGGAGAGAGAGAGGAGAGAGAGAGAGAGAGACAGAGAGAGAGAGAGAGAGAGAGAGAGAGACAGAGAGAGAGAGAGAGAGAGAGAGAGAGAGAGAGAGAGAGAGAGAGAGAGAGAGAGAGAGAGAGAGACCTAAGGAGCTTACTGCTCACTGTCACCCACTTAGGAAGGTTCTACTATAGGAAACTTACCAATCAGCAGACACCAGGCTTTATTTCTCCATGTTTATTAAAATTCTGCAATGACACACAGTGAGTATGCAACATGCCACTATCTGAGAATAATAGAAAATAGCAGCGGCCACAATGACATTCTGAAGCATAATGACCTCTAGCACATTGCTACTATGTCCATTGCTGGTGTTATAGGTAGGTGTCATATAACCTGTACTGTCACACCTTGATAAATAAGCCTCTCTCTGAAGTTAAAATCTGCTTCATTAACTTCTACTCTTAAAATAATGATGAGTATATATACATAATAATACTCTCATACAGAAACACACACACGCGCACACACACACACACACACACACACACACACACACACACACACACACACACACACATCATGAGTCCCTTCTTGCCACAACTCTATCCATCCTAGGATGGTGTAGCTTGACTTCATATGGCCTGAACTTAATTAGAACCTTCATCCCCACCTCTGATGCCTCTTTGGAATTTTCCATGTATTATTCCTCTGCTCTGGCTCTATACGCTCCCGTTTCTCCTGGCCATATTGGAGTTAAGCCCAATATCTCTTCTCTTGGGCACAACTTTCTCTAAGTAGTCCTTATGTCACCATGCTAGTTCTATTATTTTTCTTTGACAAATAAAATACAGTATATTAATTTTTGAGAATTTTATACAATATATTTTGATCATATTTATCCCATTCCTCTCTGTACCTCTTCACAAATCTACCCTCTCCCCCTACTCTCCCACTTCCTGTCTCCCTTTGTTTCAAAACGAGTTGCACACACACACACACACACACACACACACACACACACACAATCTTGGCGGTAAAGCAGTGAAGAATTGTAGACAGGAGAAGATTCAAAACAATTGTTTCTTGGAACCCAAAGAACAAAATATATCTCAAATTTTGTTTTTTGTATGGCAATGGCCTGATTCCCTCTGTTTATCCACACAGACCATTTGTTCAGTTTTTACTTCACTTTATTTTTTATGTTTCCTGAGAGTTCATGTCTGCTACTTGCAAAGAATCATAAAAATGGCATGGCTTCCAGTGTTTACAACACTCTCACCAAGAAGTCTAATTACTTCCTGCAGATGAAGAAAGCAGAGTTCTGGGAGACTAAGCCAGGTCTGGTGCACACTGACTGCATGTTAGCTGCTTTTCAGCCGGTTTCTCCTCTACTCCTGGTGTACCCTGGATGGTGAGGGTGGAAACTGGGGGTTATGATCTGGCCATGTGCTCCCTCAACAAAGGAACGTATGTTCAGCCCAAACTATGGGAGTACTGCTTATATTCAGCCTGTAGCCACAGAGCTCCAGGAACACCGGTTACACTGCAGTCTCTGTAAATGAACCCTGTCTATTTACCTCAGTTACTCAGTTCATGAATCGTGACTTCTATTGGATGTCGGATAGAAAATCCTGAGCAAGTCTAATCCCATGTTTTCTTCCTTAAAACTTTTCTTGGGAACTCTGGGAAATATTCGTGGAGGTGTTGCTCATGCTGCCCTGGAAAAGATGCTGAACTTACACAGAAAGCTAAAACTTGAAATTATTGTCCTGATCACTCTTAAGACAGTGTTAATACTTCTATTTTATTTTACTTTATTTTATTTTAGTTTTTTGTTTGTTTGTTTGTTTTTGAGACAGGGTTTCTCTGTGTAGGCATGGATGTCCTAGAACTCACTTTGTAGACCAGGCTGGCCTCAAACTCAGAGATCTACTTGTCTCTGCCTTCTGTATACTGGGATTAAAGGCACGTGCCACCTCCACCTGGCTTTTATTTTTCTTACAGTGGAAATTCTTCCTACAACAGTGATGAGCATAATGGTATATTTCCCACATAGGAAATTATGGATTGAACTCCTCAAGAATATAAGGCAGTAACGTTACAAATTGAAGGCCAGTCTGGACTATGTATTTAGACCTTGTCACAAAACCAAACCCAACAAAAAGATCTACTGAGGTCCACTCTTTACCAGGTGTTCTGGTGAGTGATCAACATTCTGCGTGCTTTTGACACATGGACTCATGCTGTGTTTCCACACAGTTTGCTAGCAATGTAGAAACAAATATCAAACACACTGATAATAAGCACTGTAAGAACAGAAGGGCACTTTAAGTGATTGGAGTTTTGTTGTATTAGAAAAAGCTGGGTCTCCCTGATCACTGGGAAGTGTTCCTTATCATAGCCTGGTCCAAGTCAAAGTGGCTGGAGCAGCTGCCTCTGCCCCAGCTTTGACACAGCTTCTGCCCAGCACTCACACTGAGAAGAAACACATGCCTTGTAAAAGGGAGGAACGAGAGAAAATCTGCTCTCACAGCGCATACTTCTTCTCACAGCTCCTTTAAGTACTGAAGTGCTGGCTCCAAGATGAGGTTTTCCCCTGAACGGAATCTTCGCAAGGCTTGATCTATTCTCCGAGGACTCAAAGACAAGTTGTAAATGAGATTGTAGTTGTGAATGAGGCGCCTGGCCTGCTTCTTCTCCAGAACTCCTGTGATGACATGGGGTGTTGGGGGGGGGAATTAAGCTTATTTTATTATTTTAAAGAGGAAAGACGAGTCAAGAAAATTGCTAAACACTAATGTTTTGTGACTTTAAGATTATGAAAATTGACCCAAGATATTTAGAGTCTCAGATATGGCTTATAAACCTTAGGAGATGATTTTTGGGGTGAACAAAGCAGATGGGTCCAGTAACACCACATGTATGTTCTAAAGATTTTAAGCTTATTCTTTGTATCCACACATTTAAAGGCAAAGTGTCAAAGAAGTAGTGTGCTTGATAAAAGTGTTCCCAAATACTGTTGTTGTTGTTTTAATCAAAGTACCTATGAATGCTCCCAAACATGGAGGAGCTAAACTGCTCCTTCCTGACACATGTTTCCTGTGACTGTCTCCAACTAACCTATATGATAGATGTATGGATGCATAGCATGAATTCTGTCATCCATATGTCATACGCCTCAATGATGACAATGTCAGAATGCTTTCTGCATGCAGGTCAGGTGTTGATAGTTGCAGAATGGACTGTAAGTGTGGATCACAGCACCACTAATGATCACTCACTGGTTAGTAAGCCTGAATTGTGAGCTTAGACACATTAGATGCTGCATTTCAGAATACAGAGAAATAATCTATTGCCTATGGAAGTTCCCCAACCTATAGAAAAGACAAGTTAGTCAAAAGAGTAACTAACAGGGAACAAACAAACATTACAATAATGAAATTCACCTACAAAATAGCCTACATCTCAAGCTCCATTCCAAGCATTGTTCAGTCTTGATTCATTTGGCTCTTACCATTCCACAAAGGGAGAGACTGAGTCCTAGAGTTGTTCAATCAGTTGCTTAAGGGTGCTCAAAGTTAACTACTATATTGTATTATAAGATGAGGGTAAGAGATTAAATGTGGGCCACATTGTCTAATTTTGTTCTTTGAACTGTGAAGATCTATAGCAATAAGAAGCTTCCAACATCTTTAAGGATGAAACATGCATCCCTCTGTCCTGTTTAGTTTTAACTTTCAACATGACACAACTTAGGATCACCTTTCATGAGTCTTAGTTCAGAATTATCCAGATCAAGTTGACCCATGGGCATGTCTTTGGGGACTGGCTGTATCCTTAATTGACATAGGAAGACCCAACTCATTATGGGTGGTACCATCTTTAGGCTGGAGGTTCTGAATAGTTTTAACAGTGGGAATGTTAACTGGTAGAATCTGGGCTTGAATCTATATCTTCTGACTCAAGATAGCAAAACTTCATTCTCCTTCTAGTGTGTCTTGAGTACTAGCTGTAGTGAGAAGTCAAGGAGAGCTAGGCTTGAATTATAAATCAAATTCATACTGGCCACTGTGTCATCATTTTGAACTGGAGTCCTTTCTCTGCAAAGAAAGGGTACTAAGCCTTCAGTGTAACCGGTGTGAGAATTTAGAGAAGAAAAACATGCAACGTCCAGGCCATGGAAAGATTGTTCTTGAAGGCATTCTGTCTCTCTGGGCTTTGTATTTTTTATTTAGACTTTGGTTCACTGGGTGAATTCTTAATATACCACTTACTCAGCCATTTATTTCAGACACCTTTCTTTCTTTAGAATGCTTGTCACTCCTTGTTCCTTCTCTTTGAGGCGATGTTTTTTTCACAACCCGCATTACAGAATAAGCTCAGTAGGTTCCCAGAAACACTGATTTGGTGATGGATGGTCTGCTGGGTCCCGGGTAAGGAATTCACTGGCCTACTTAGCTCCCTGCACATAATAAAGAACAGTGACTCATCTGTGGGCAGAGCAGGTGTTGTCAGCGCCACATCTAGAAAAGGCCTTCATGGTCTGTGAAATACTGTGGCTAATGAACCAACAGCGTGACCTTAGCTAATCCTCTTTCCCATTACAGACAGTTGTAGATGTCCCCAGATCTGCTCATCCTCTTTCCCATTACAGACAGTTGTGGATGTTCCCAGATCTGTTGATCCTCTTTCCCATTACAGAGGGTTGTAGATGTTCCCAGATCTGCTGATCCTCTTTCCCATTACAGACAGTTGTAGATGTTCCCAGATCTGTTGATCCTCTTTCCCATTACAGAGGGTTGTAGATGTTCCCAGATCTGCTGATCCTCTTTCCCATTACAGACAGTTGTAGATGTTCCCAGATCTGTTGATCCTCTTTCCCATTACAGAGGGTTGTAGATGTTCCCAGATCTGCTGATCCTCTTTCCCATTACAGACAGTTGTAGATGTTCCCAGATCTGCTGATCCTCTTTCCCATTACAGACAGTTGTAGATGTTCCCAGATCTGCTGATCCTCTTTCCCATTACAGACAGTTGTAGATGTTCCCAGATCTGCTGATCCTCTTTCCCATTACAGACAGTTGTAGATGTTCCCAGATCTGGCTGATACATTCTTTGGCCATTGAGCAACTAGCAAACTTCATAGAAACGGAGAAAACAGGCATAAACAGTGAAGGGGGCGCGAAAAAGGCATTCCAAAGCCATAATGATCTGTCCCCAAAGTCAACAAAGCTACATTTTCCCTCAGACTATTTCATTCCTATGAGACAGGTCTAAATCTTTGGGGAGTTTCTTAGCAACTAAGTTTAGAATCCAGGATGCATTGTAATAACTTAAAGGTTGAGTTGGGATGGTTTTCTGTTCACCCAGTGTGTAGGTCAAGGACATCAATACGCTTTTAACCTCTTTTCTTTCCTATAGTAATCTTCTCTAAATGATCCAGCTCAGCTTTCACAATGACCTTCTCTGGTTGAACTTTTCTGATGGATTCTGGTAGAGAAGGATGCCTAGCTCCCAGGTTTAACAGTAGAGACTCAACTACACCATGTATCAAATCACCTGATGTATACTTCCACACCTGTCTTATTCATCCTTTTCGCTCTTAATGCTTGGAGAGGAAAAGATGATTTTGACTTAGAATGGCTTCTTCAAGTCACCGAAGCATTCCTCGCTCCTTACATCGTATTTCAGGCCCATCTCTGCCTCCCCGGTACCGTCTCTGGCACTTCAGCTCACATTACATGATAAGCTTCCTTTCATATCTTGCCTCTTTCCTTTTTACATTAGCAATTTTAATTGATACGTATTTATGGAATAACATGTGTTGTTCTAATAAAAATAAACTTTGTAAAATTTAACCACAGTAGGCATATTTATCTCTTCAAATATTTACCATTTCTTTTAATAAATTCATCCAGAGCTCCCTCTTTTCAGAGCTTTTGAAATACACAGTACATTAGAACTCCTTCCTTCTATTTAGTATTAACTGAGTATCTGATGTCTTTCTTTTAGACTACTTAATTCTCAGTTCTTACTTCAATCATAAACTCTTACTATGTATTATCTCTTTACTTTCCCTTTGTAATGCTGTTAACTACTGCCAGTTCCTGTGCCTTACCTAGAATTCTATCCTTGAGGCCATGAGCCATGGCTCAGTCTTCCTGGGTTTCTTCCTAGTCCGGTTTCTAACACAGCACTGGAGTCATTAATACAATATTAATAAATATCTCATTAGTCAGCTAGCTTAATCTTGTATTTAAAGTTTCAGTTCTTTCTTAATTTCTTTTCCTTCCTTTCTTTCACATAATCATTAGGCAATATTGGCTTATTATGTTATTGTTTTTCATGAGGTCCAGAATTGTTTTAGAAATCGAAAACAGAAGGAAAAGAGCAACAAGAGAGTGAAGACACCTCTAGTTTCATATGAGTGCTTTCACAGGTCATGCCGGCACTCAGTCTTTCCTGATCACCTCAACACTAATAAGGCCATTGCTGCTCCCACAAAAGGATTCTTCTTTCTCAAGATGGTCACAGCCTAGGAGCACGGCCCACTTTGTATGTTGTTCTGAGTTATTTATATATTTGAAATAATTTATGTGCTCCAATACTAGTGACATAACAACGAACCGTCAAAAAAATCATGATATCAAATATTATGGTAGGTATGAAAGAAACTGATGTGGCCAAATAAAGTCTGACCTAGATTCATCTCAAGCCACAGAGGACAGTGAACAGTAATCAGACTCCAGTATAAATAACACTGAGTAAAAGGAGATCTGGCAGACAGAAGATGTAAACAAATGGGAAAGTGAGGCATGTGTGAGGAAAAGAAAATGACCTGTTAGGGTTGTGTGAGGAACACTAAAAGTAAAAATGGTAGAAGAGATAGCTCAGATGGGCAGGCACCAGATTTGACTCACCAAGTAGTTTGGTGTTAATCTGGGGGCAGAAGAGAATTAGGGGACTTACAAGAATGGAGTATGTATGAGACTGACGGCAGAGTGGAGGTGCTGACAGGCAACACAATGACATCGCCAGCTGCCTCATGGGGAATTCTCCTTCGAATCATCTTTATGTTTTCTGATCATGCCAGGTACCCGTTCTATAGATGATTTACTATTTACTCACCAAATGAAATCAGACCAGACATTTGAGTGTAGGTTAGTAGAACACAAATAGAGATAGGCTGCTGGGCTTTGGAACTCATACTTTACCTGTGTTGCTCATGTCACACAAGTAAAGGGCATTTTCCATCTTCCGGAACCTGTCTATCCAGAGCTCAGGCTGTTCTTCTTCCCTCCTCAAGGCTGGGCTCACAGCAGGCTCAGATACTGGCCTCCCCTTAAAGGAGTTCACAGGGTTCTGTGGGGCTGAAGTCACAGCAGCTCGGTTCTCTGGCCACAGATTCTTTTCTGGAGTTTTCTACCAAAACAACACAAGCATCTTACTGGCACACGTTCACTACCTAGAGCTTCTCCAGACTCTTGGCCAAAGACGAGGCCACACAACTAGAAAGATTTATCGCAAGGTCTGGCTTTGGAAAACAAGGAAAAGTGTCACATACTTGGCAGCACAAGGCTCCGCCTACGAAGTTTTTGCTGAATGCAAACATGGTAGGTTTTTCTTTCTTTGAGAAGGGAAATATTATCACCTTTATCTAGTTTTTTTGTTTTTGTTTGTTTGTTTGTTTTGTAACAGACAAAGGACTTGGGACCAGAGTGATAGATCTGATGTCCCTCTCTAAGATGACAGAGTAATCGATAGAGAACGGCCTTCTGGGAAAAGCCTCTGCATTCTCAGTGGTTTGTGGGGAGAGAATGATTGGCACAGTATTAATGCCACCTTTGGCCTGCGGGCCCAGTTTGAAGTATACCTTAAGAGTCTCTCTGACTGGAATTCGACAAGGAAAATGGAAGCTCAGAAAGAACTAGAGACTTCTAAGATTGTGCAGGCCTCACCCTGGAACCAAAACTATAAGCAGGGCATAGAGGTGATGCTTAGCTCACTCCAGTATCCTAATGCCATGCCCGCTACAGAACAGAGAAGTGCTTTTACAATGAAAGAGACAAGTGAGACCCAGTGGCACCAAGTAAGACATCCTGACACCTCTCTGTAGAAGGGGTGAATGTCTATGGCCTTATCAGTGCTGCTCTGTTCTTTCTGGAAACTGACCTCCTGCCTGTCCAGTCTACATGGTCATAGGAAGAAGCACCATGTCCTAGTTGCATGGCTTGGCATTGGGCATCTAGTATAAAACAAGGAGTGTACCCATTGTTCAACAGAGAGGGTGCATGGAACATGAAAGTCAGTCAGGATAGAAAGCCTTGCCCACGTTCGACTCCTTGATTTAGCTCATGGTACAATTCTGTCCATCATTAACACAGAAAAGTTTCCTATTTTTCCAGTTAATTAAGTTCTGTTGACTGCAATCTAAAATATTTATAACTCACCACAAAGTGGTTTGGACCATTTGCACTCCCCCGACTTTCAAATGTCAGAAACTCTGCAGTCTTTTTCCTAATGTCCAACTTCTCACATGTAAGCAGTGAACACCCCAACCTCCTACCGTTATAACGAGAACTTGTCTCTGAGCTGCATAACAGACATGGAGGAGGTCACTCCTGGGAAGGTGAAGAATTTTTTGCTTGAAATACTAGAACACTGTGTGAAATTGCTCTGACATGGTTGACAAGCAACTGGTAGATTTTCAGGATGCATATAAAATAATTCTTCTTTGATAAAATTAATTTTGGGACAAAGAGAACATTTTCATATAGAAAACCAGACAGATGATTCTTATGTATTTTTAGAGCTTCAGGCAACTTTAGAAATGGTGAAAGTTTTAGAAAAAGCTTTTCTTTTAATGCACCTGAATACATGGGTATTTTCATAAGAAACATTTTTTATTAATTCTTTGGGTATGTCCCCATGCTCTGATAATTTACAAGAAGGGGAAGTAGAGTTTTTGTGTGAACCCAACTTAGGCTCAGCAAAGGAACAAGTAGCTAACGTGTTGTTTGTCATTTTTCTGTATCAAGAGAAGTCCAAATTCTTGCTTGGCCCAGGGGACATTAATGCTCTTTTTGTTATTGCTCCAGTGTGTCCCTTTCAGTCTTATGTTATTTTCTTCAGACACATAAGGCAACTGAAGATGCCCTTCGCCTTTATCCCTTCACAGTGCTACTTCCTTGGTTACAGAACTCCTTTTCGAGGCTCATACCTGGAATGATTGGGCTCCTATGCAGTTTTCAGGACCCGTCTCATATCCTGCTTCTTTTAGTGTCTTCCCAGAACGGCCAATAATTTATTCCTTCTCACCCCTTTGTCTATCAAGGCACTCATCACTGACTACTGTATTTGTCTAAGTATCTCTTACCCTAGAGATAGTTAAAGATTTTTCATCAGGTCATATGAGATAGTTATTTAAAAGTCTCCAAGGTCTAGTTAGTGGCTGGCAGAGATTCTTAACACCTGCTTGTTAAATGAATATGTCAATGGATGAATGATAGATGGATGGATGGATGGATGGATATATGGATGGATGGAAGAATGGATGGATGGATATATGGGTGGATGGATGGATGGATGGATATATAGATGGATGGATGTATGGATATATGGATGGATGGATGGATGGATGGATGGATGGAGATATGGATGGATGGAGGGATGGATATATAGATGGATGGATGGATGGATGGATATATGGATGGATGGATGGAGGGATGGATGGATAGATGGATGGATGGATGGATGGATGGATGGAGGGATGGATATATGGATGGATGGATGGAGGGATGGATGGATAGATGGATGGATAGATGGATGGATGGATGGATAGATGGATGGATGGATGGATGGGTGGAGATATGGATGGATGGATGGATATATGGATGGATGGAGGGATGGATGGATGGATGGATATATGGATGGATGGATGGATGGATGGATGGAGGGAGGGAGGGAGGGATAGATGGATGGATAGATGGATGGATCGATGGATATATGGCTGGATAGATGGATGGATGGATATATGGATGGATGGATAGATGGATATATAGATGGATGGATGGATAGATGGATGGATGGAGGGATGGATGGATGGATGGAGGGATGGATGGATATATAGATGGATGGATGGATAGATGGATGGATGGAGGGAAGGATGGATGGATGGAGGGATGGATGGATGGATAGATGGATGGATAGATGGATGGATGGATATATGGATGGATGGATGGATGGATGGATGGATGGATGGATGGATGGATGGATGGATGGATGGAGGGATGGATGGATGGATGGAGGGATGGATGGATATATGGATGGATTATTTTCTTTGGTATAATAGGAAAGTTGTTTTTATCAACATCTTGTTTCATATTCTTTTTAAAAAGTGGGGCAAAGAAGACTGCTTATTCAAAGATGCGAGAGGAGTCAATTATTATAGAAATGCAAAAAAAAAAAAAGCCTTCAATGAGAGGCAAAATAAAAGAGCAAAATGCAATTTAAAAAATCTTATTCACAACAGACTTAACACTCAAGAAAAGCATTTGTGGTTGTTTTTTGCGTGGTGACATGCTTGCCAAAAATGGATATTGTTTTGCAAAATATTTCCATGTGTGAAGTGCATGAAGAGGCCTCACATCATTTTAAGATGAATTATGTTCTAATCCAGACATTTAAAAACAACAATAGAGAAATTCATGTTACTTTACAATTCTTCAATATCTCTAGGTTATCTGCTGAATATATTAGGAGGGACTTTAACCACTTGCTGCAAATTTATGTTCTTTGTCTTTTTCCTCTTTCTTTCTTTCTTTCTTTCTCTTTTTCTTTCTTTCTTCTTTCTTCTTTTTTTAATCAGAGTACCCATTACATTTTTTAAAAGTGGACTCTTGGAGAAAAGATGACTTCAGGTTCTAGAAGCTGGAATTAGGATATTAAACTGATCTTCTGGCTACCCTCTTGTCTGATGATAGTTGGTGGTCACAAGCTTTGAAAGCTCACCTGTGCATGCATTACAGACCAAGTCCAAGTGCTATTGCCACCTGGCAAGTCCATCACTGAGCAAAGGCAAAAGGCTTCCGAATAATAACTACGTAAGGTGCTAACCCATATCCTAGGACTTTATCTGCCGCCCTTTTTTGTGTAGGACATGTCCTAAAGCTAGGCTGAGACTAAGAACTGACATAGAAGAGCCCAGACCAGCAGGGCCAGAGGTGACAGGATGAGGTCAGGGGTCCTCAAGGTCCTCCCAGGGGCTCCACATGCCCAACTGCATACCACACGTTCAGCTCGGCTTTGGCATCTCTTGGGGACTTCCACCAAGTTGGCTGGGGTTTCCTTCTCATTTTTCCCTAAACAAGAAAAGGAGAGAGCAGAAGAGTTGAACTTGGTATAATTTAGCTTACACATACATATGAGGCAACAGCCTGGCTCTGCTGGGTGGTTTCCGTTGTGTTAGGCAACAGGGGCACTTGGTGGATAAAGGCCATGTTCTTGCCTTGTGGGTTTCAGAATGTGAGAGGGGGGTGTAGTTTCTCAAAATTATTCTTTATGCCCAGTTATGGTACTTACCTCAGAAAGGAAACATATGGAAACAGGGGAACATTTAAACTTATTTAGGAACGGCGGAAGTGGCAGGAAGTGATTAGTCTGGGAGGAAATGAAACCTACTGATGGCAGGAAGGATGAGCGGGGGTCCTGTGCACAAAGGCATGGTGACGGAGTCCCTGCCGCCGCAGAAGTGCGGACTGACAGGAGTATGCCTGTGGAAGACTCTGAACCGGAAACGCCCAGGTAGCTTAGCGAGGTAGGCCCTGTGGCTCTGTCTCCTAGAATGCAAGCCCTGGACCCTCTTTCCCATTAGGTGTGTGGGAACCTCCCATTTCCAGGCCGCAGGCTGCTGCCTTCATGAATAAAACTGACTTGTTTTAGATGCTGGTCTACTTTCTGGAACACTTTATTGACTCCAAGTCCTTGTGACTATCAGGTAGTGCCAAGTGAAATTTAAATGCCATTAAAAAATACATTAGTTCTCAGTTGGGGCTCACTATTTTCAATAAAAATGAACCAAAACGCTGAAGAAATACTGGAAGGAGGCAGTGTAACAGTGGGCGACAGTATCAGTTCTGAGGCTAGAAGTTTTGGGTACTTTCTTTATGAGATTCGTGACCTTGAGCAACTAACTGACTCTCTCTGTGCCCCAGGAAACTTTCTTTCTATTGACAGAAGGAGGACAGTTTGGGTGACTGTTAGGGTTAAGTGGAATTACCTAGAACATAGCAAGTGTACACAGTAATTGTTAAAGAGTTAAGAGTGTTTGCTAAAGTTCCGCGTCATGCGTAAATCCCCTTTGTAAAGTCTATTTGCATTGCCTCGCTGGATCATTGTAAATTATCTTCTTCAGTATCTGTATGCTTGTGCTTGGTGGCCTTTTATATGAATAGCACACATGGGTGTGCAGGTTTGTGTGTGTGTGTGTGTGTGTGTGTGTGTGTGTGTGTGTGTGCAATATGAGCATGAGTGTGTTTGTATGTGAAAGCCAGAGGCATCTTCCTCAATTACTCCCTATCTTATATTTTTGACAGGGTCTGCCCCAGGACCTAGTGTTCACCAGTTGGCTAGACTGACTGCCTAGCAAGTCCTTGTCTGTATTCCCAGCCTTGTGGTTACAGCCATGTGGCACCCTGATTTGCCTGGCATTTCTTTTTAACATAGGTGTTGGGAACCAAACCCAGGTGCTCATGTCTATGCACCACAGGACTTATCAACTGAGCCACCTCCCCAGCTCTTCTGAAATGTTTTGATGGAGAAGACCCAGTGTGAGAACAAACCCCAGTGTTTGCCCACAGGTGAGTGGCTATGCCCTTTTATGTGACATTTAGAAAATAAAGCCATTAAATATGTAGTTCCTTTCTCTAATTCCTTTTCCAATCCTCTGAAAACAGGGATGTGTTTCTTCATTTCTTTATCCACCATAAGCTACCCAGATACCATAGAATAAACATCCACTGATGCTCACTGAAGGCCATGATGGCAGTCCCCTCAAGGCAAATCTGAATAGATGTGTTGAAATTTAAGGTCTTGTGCAAACCAATGAACACCCACTTGCACTGAGATCTGCTCACTGCCCCACATTTGTGAAAGAAAAGATTTGCTCTTTATTTCGAGAGAAAATGCTTCAGATCACTCATAGTCACAGAGGCAGACAATTAAAGGGGCTCGAGCAGCCATGTATGCATAAAGGCAGGGATGTTGACTCTCAGACACTGACACTAACCCTGCATTGCCCTTTTAACAACTGTGAAAGCTTGGATCAGTTCTTTCCTTTGTGAACGTCCAAGAACTTGCCATACTGTCATGAGTTAAAAATCATGCATGTTGAATATTCCACAAGGGAAGGTACTAAACCCTAGACATACCTCATTTCCCCACAGGAGAGGGTTTACCACACCATATGCCAAGCATTTTCCTGGGCACCAGTTAATGCATGACATGTTTTAGAATAAGATCTAGAACCTAGGTTTGTCTCTTTATAGCTCTTTCTTGCTTTCTAAACTTTTCAGTGTTCCCTTAGGAGAATATATGAAAAGGTACTTGGTTTCTATTAAGTTTACTCCTTTCCTTAGCTCATGGCATATATGAAGGTAATAACTTTCATATGTAAACGTTGCTCGAAAGAACTGTGCTGGAGATCTCTTCTTCTTCTTCTTCTTCTTCTTCTTCTTCTTCTTCTTCTTCTTCTTCTTCTTCTTCTTCTTCTTCTTCTTCTTTTTCTTCTTCTTCCTCTCCCTAACACAGCAGGCAGGGGAAATGAGAACCATCTGTCTAGTCAGCCAGTGGAAGATTTGTACAAGGAAAATAAACCCCACTGTCTTCTAGAGGTCTCCAAGTATGGGGAGGATGAGGATTTATAGGCCTGCCAGGGGACTGTAATGTCCACACAGCCAGCCAGCCCGTCTGCTCTCCCCACTGCTGAAATCAGGGCTCTTTGTTGTTGGTTGTACATCAGCTTCATCCATAGAGCTTTAAAAATGACCAGTGCTTGTGTCTCACCAGACCAGTTAAATCCTGATTTCAGTCAAAGAGAACCTAGCACAATACTTTTAGAAGTATTCTCTAGGAAATTCTCTAAAATCAGTGAAACAAGATTGAAGGCATTTGATGAAATAAAGACTTCTGGATTCTTGGGTCCTAATCGATGAAGTCTGTGTGATCAGCAAACTAACACATCAAATTTTTATCAATGAGAGGCATTTACGAAAAATAATCTAAAGAATAACTCTACAACATCAAAGTTACCTATATCCAACAGATGACCTAACTAAGATGATAAAATTTCAGTTTTCTGGTTAATACCAGAGATAATGTAATGCTGTTTCCAAGACATTCATATATGGAGGACACACTAGTTTAGTGCTGACTAGAAGCCAACACTGTCATGGGAGTGACATCACAACTGTGAACAAGATGAGCTCTTTCTTCTCATGCAGTGTGCGTTCTAATTGTGAGGCTAGGAAAGAGACACACACCAACATCAGTTACGATATGTGTTACCAACACAAGCAGACCCAGATTCAAGGGTGAGAGCCACTGGAGTCATTAAGGAATTTCCCCGCAACCTCCAAAGAAGTCACAGTCAGATAGAATACTAAGTAGACAGGAAACAAGAAAGCAAGCCAGGCAAATACCTGGAGAAGGGGCACTTGGAAAGTCACAGGGAAGGCGAGGCCTTGGCAGCAGTATTTAGTGGGATAGCATGAGACAAATGGGGGAGAAACACACGCTCAGTTATAAGACTTTCTTGCAGAGCCTTGGCACTGATGCTAGCTTCTGTCTGTTTAGCTTCTAGCCCACACACTTTCCCTGATAACTCTCCTCTTCCTTTTTTCCTTTTGGCGATAGAAACTACATTTTACTTTGTAGGACCACTCAACTGCTATTCCAGTGCACTGTGGTTTGGTAGGATTGATCTCCAATTCCAAGATTTTGCTAGTTAATCTAACCCTCTAATAACATCTTAAGCAGTCTTTCTTGCATCAAACCTGGACAGCAGACTGAAACTAAGCCTCTGAAAGGAGAGGAGATATGTTCTACTTAGTTCTCTTTTTCTTGGAAGGACATCATTTTGTGTGTGTGTGTGTGTGTGTGTGTGTGTGTGTGTGTGTGTGTGTGTGTGTGTGTGTGTGTAGATGCCTATGTATACCACAAGAGGGCATAAGATCTCCTACAGCAGGAGTTATAAGAGCGAGGGTGTGAGTTGTACACATTGGTGATGGGAACCAAATAGTGGGTCTCTGTAAGAGCACCAAGCTCTCTTAACTGCTGAGATATATCTCCCTCCTTTTCTATACATTTCGTGTATGATTTTCACTGATATATTCAGTTACATTTAATTTTGTTCATGCTACAATCTATATATTTTCTACTAAAGTTCATATAACACATCTTTTCTTCAGTTTATATATAGACATATGTATATATATATACATATATATATACATATATATTCTGCTATTATACCTTTCTATTGAAAATTGGATTTACTTTGTGCGTTTTTCAGTTTATGCCTTCCATTTGAGGCCTTACTACAGATTGAAATGCTTTGCTGCCACCCTTGATTTTGCTATTACTACCTCACTCGAAATTCAAGAACACTTCATTATCATAGATCCAATGATCTAGAAGTAGAGAAAGCCCATCAAATTAATGTCCAGTAAGGTTGAGGCCACGACACAGTGCAACAACAGCAATACTGGTCTGCCAACCCTCTTGCTCTACCGTGCCTAATATTTGCTGCTTTGTTTGTCAGATTCACAGTCACTCTAACACCTAGAAGAATCTATGTCCCCTTAGCATGTGCATGCTCCTCTCCCTTTATTTTAAAGGTGGTAACAATATGCCAGAGCACAGTAAGGGAAACAACCTAATATAAGGTTATTACTCACCCACATAAGTAATACTTTATCTGTGACATATGCTCCAGGATGAACTGTGTTTCTGTAGCAATTGTATACTAATTCTCTGATGCCAGAGAGCTTAGAGTGTGACTGTATTTTGAGATAGGGTCTAAAGAAGTGATTATTAGATTAGGCAGTTCAAAAAGACGCCAACACGGTAAACCAGCAACCCTAAAAGAGAAGGAAATGTGGACCCAGAGATGTGTCAGAATGCCTGTGCACAGATGAAAAACCAAATGAAGGTGCAGTGAGTCATGAGAAGGGTTGAGTTATTATTCTGTTTATCATTATTAACAGGAGTCACGTGTGAATCCACAGGCACAAGACACTCATTGGACTCAGCACTGCAACGTGTTCTTTTGTTTGAAATACAGAACAGAGCCTTCCAAACTATGTGGCACTTGACCACCTAGTAATACCCAGCATGTCCTAGGGAACATTCTCTCCAGCTCCTTGACTCTTGCTTAGAGATACCTGACCAGGTATGTAAGAACACTGCCTTCTGAAGTTTCACACAGCATGCCGGTCTGTAGGATGCTTTCTCCAGCCCCAAGAACTAGAAATACTTCTTCATCACTCAGGTCTGGATTGGGTCACAGCCAAGTATTGAATTGCGTCCATCTCCCCCAAGTGATGTGCTCAGCTTCTTCCCACAGTCACCCGTGAGTCTGTCTTTGTAGATATAATCCAATTCAGAGCAGTTAGGTCTTTCTAAGAGGGAGGGGAAGGTACGTGGGTGCAGAGATACAGAGAAAACAGCCAGGAGAAGACGCGGGCCGAGAGAGGAGTCCTGTAGCAGGCTGAGGCAGGCGTAAGGCTGCTACTAGCAGTTGAAGGAGACACAGACCTTTCTCTAGAGACTTCAGAGGGACTATGGCCCTTGATGATGATTAGATTTAGTAGTTCCGGACTTCAGAACCATGACTGGAGAGCACTCTCTACTGCTTAAAGACTGTGAGAATCTGTTACAGAGGCTGGGAGCATGGAAACCTTCTTCATATGTTTATCAACCGTCTCAGCCCCTGTTTGTTGCACCTATGATGAATGTCCTCTTCCCATTTCCATGTTTGAACTACCTTGTAGGATATTTTTCTTGCTTGTATATAGATGTATGCATCAATCCCACAGCACACTCACCACACAAGCTTAGTGCCTTGCACTACCATTCACGGTACGTACTGGATTCTTAAGTAGAGAAGTCCTAGCAATGACTTAATGCCTATTTTTTCACATACCACATTTAAAATTTTCTAATTACTAAATATTTTAACATATTCATTTTTATAGTTTTGTCTAATAATGTATCATGGAAATTGTTCTGTAGTAGCCCAGTCATGTGGTTTTACAACTCCACAATTTAATTAACTGGTTGGAGTATAATTTAATTAAATGGTCCGTGAAGTCTCTTTTCATTGCTTCCAATTTTAAGACATTTATAAATGTTGCTGTACTAAACATATATCTATGTACACACATATAGTTGATATCTCTGTATTTATGATATTTTCTAATTTATGAGCCAAATAAATATCTACCTGAAGGATTTCTAGATAAAAGAGATCACATCTGGAATTTAAGTCGATAATATCAATGTCCTACACAAGTGTGCTAGATTCATGTCACAAAGTCCCCACAAAAAAAGTGAAAATATGGATCTTGGAGAATTATGCCTTTAATCATCAACTAGCCTAAAAGAACAGTTTTAAAGAAAAATTTCAGTCCCATGTTTTTCTTTACTGAATATTTTTTGGGAAGAATGAGATAAAGCCCAGCTATTTTTGCTGAGAAAGAGAAAAGAACAGTACTTACCTGCTGGCACATCACACACCAAATCGGAAGACGCCCTATTCAGCCACTTGACAAAGTTCTGCCACCTGTGTGGGCAATGGAGCAGAATCTGAGTGACAAGTAGGAATGCTCCCGCTACCTTGGAAGCGTGCACAGGGAAGCTGAGTTCTACTGGTTGGTAGCACTACTGAAAAGAATTTTGATATCAGTGCAGGAAATGGGAGATTACTTTAGGAACACCTGCTAGAAAGGACTTCAGTACAGGAACTTGATGCCCTCAGAGTTACAGCAAGAACTGAGTGTGATGGCCGAGGCCATCAATCCTAGAATGTCAGGGATAGGGTTGATGGCTAAGGCTGGAGGATCAATTGGTTGAGACCAGCCTAAGTTGTACAGTGACACCCTGTCTACTAACACACACACACACACACACACACACACACACACACACACACACACACACACACAAAAATAGTGAACCCTGGCCTAGAAACCCAGTACTCACAAACAGGCAAAGTACATCAAGGCAAGAAGACTGGAGACTGGTGTCTGCTGGAAACTCAGGGCACTCAGAGACCAGGAAGCTGGGAATATATGGATAACCCAGTGACTATTCTGATGAGAACTAGCCAGTTCTTTCATTGTTACTACTACAGGAAAGTAAGTCCATGACCTGTCTGTGGTCACCATTCTGTCCTCTTTTCCACCTCAAAGTCTTATGTCTCTCAGTGGTAAGTGAAATCAGCCATGGGATCTTTATGACAATTGGCTATCAGCAATGTCCCTTTTTTGCTGTCATAAGTGTGGAAAGAATTGCAGCACAGAAAAAAAAAACATAGAAGGGGGATAGTTACATATGTTGGACTTAGATAATATTTCATAAATTGCCCAAGAAGAAATTGCATTCGGTAATAATATGTCACAACTGAAATTTAGTTATCTAAAGCTTGAAATAATTCAGCAAAGCTTTGGTAGTAAAAAATAATTTATATTTGCTTGCTTAGCACACATGTACATGCTATATAAATGTGCTCTGCTCTGGCAGTAATGATGTCTGGTTTCCTTTTGAACATGGCGTGGCTATGGCTTTAGTCAAATATTCATAACCTGCTTAGCCAAGGCTGTGAACCACTGATCTATGATTTTCTTTATCCCTCTTTTTCACTTCTCTCACACCCTCTGTCCCTGTTTTAATCTCTGTCATTGAATTTGTCTCTGGTCCCTATTAATTTTTATTTTCTCCTATTGCTATCAGTTGTTTCATGCTATGAGCACAGAGACTCACAACTGGTCGAGATGCATAGAATAAGAGACTGCCAAATGTCTTAAATGATACATCTGTGTTACACCTCCTCCTTCCAAGGTTCAGTCATCATTGTGGAAGAAGGGTGGGGAAGATTATAAGAAATAGAGGAAGAAGAAGGAGGAGGAGGAGAAGGAGAAGAGGAGGAGGAAAGGAAGAGGAGGAGGAGGAGGAGGAGGAGAAGAAACTGTTTTGTAGATAGAACAGAGCAGTTGCACTTATACACTGACAGATGTTGAGACAGCACACACAAGATCTACACAAGTACAAGCCAGGCAACATCCTAGAATGGAGAGGGGAAGAGGCATGAAGTCCCACACTGGTGGTTTCACCACGCTCCAGTGAAGGCTGCACATTCACAAGTATGAAGCATCACAAATTAAGCTCTGTACAGGCAAAGTCAGGACACAATTGGGTGAGTGAGAGGAGGCAATGAAACTAGGAAGAGTTGGGGAGTGACTGAATATGATCAAAATACATTGTATGAAGCTCTTGAGGAACTAGTAAAATTATTTTTTTAAAAAAATTCACATTTGCTCATGGTGGTGAAAGACAGCTTCCGCTGCTAGAAAACAAATGCAATTGGAGAGAAGTTCTATTGCTCTCTCACCCAGCAGAAGGCCAACTGGAATGGAGAAGTTGGCAAACATGTGTCTTAGGTTTTCTCAAGGAGTTTCAGTAGCATATAATTTTATTCTCTTTAAGTAGAAGTGATATGTTAAATATGAAACCAGTTTGTTTTGCTTATACCTCAAAAACCTTTTCCTATGTGTGGGTCACATGTTAGAGGCATTCTTTGATCATCATGTGTATTCTGATAGCAGCTTTGAACATGTGTCCTCTAGAGCTTCATGAAAGGAATGGATAAGACATGATGTGTAATGCTGCCACCAGAAAAATCTGGTGACTGCAGGCCTGAGAAGGTAAAGAAAAGCTGTAGGAGAGAAAACTCTTGTGGGGAGTGGTGATAATCATATAAGCATCAGATGTTAATGTTAGCTCAGATCTGAAACTAGACTGCAATGGATTCATTTCTTAAATTTTCTTTGCTTCCTTTTAGACACTTAGGATGTGCAGGCATATGCCCAGGCCGGCTTCCAGCCTTCTCACAATAAAGCACAACAACCAAGAACCTAGATCTATTGATAGTGACAGACTAGATTACGTTTGCTTTTCAAAGTTGGCAGAAAATGTCAGGCCATGTTCTCTCAGATATCAAGAAGTAGTGAAGGGTCATAGAGACCTTGCACATGTGCGCGCACACACACACAGACAGACACACACACACAGACACACACACACAGACAGACACACACACAGTGAGGGGGAGAGAGAGAGAGACAGAGAGAGACAGAGAGAAAGAGACAGACAGACCGACAGACAGATGACAGACAGACAGACATGGAGACAGACAGATAGACAGAACCTCACAGGAGACAAGACCCCAGATAAAACATTCCGAGGTTTTCCACTTTTTCTTTTTTTCCCTCATCTCTCCTCTCTTCCCAGCCCCACCCTCCCTCCCTATCCCCCATCCCTCCTCACTGTCCCCCATTCTTCCTCCCTTATTTTTCAGAGAAGGTGAGCCTTCCTTCCTTTGTAATACAGCTCATCACGTCCCATCAAGAGTGGCCATGTCCTCTTTCCATGTGGCCTGGAAAGACAGTCCCAGGAGGGGGAAGTGATCAGAAAACTGGAAAGAGGGTCCATGTCAGAGATAGCCCCAGTGCCTCGCATTACTATGGGACCCACATGAAACCTGAACTGCCCATTGGCTACATCTGTGTAGGGGGCCTAGGTCCAGTCTATGCATGATCTTTCAGTCTCAGCAAGCACCTCTGGGCCATAGTTAGCTGGCTCTGTTGGTCTTCTTGTGAAGCTCATGTCAACTTCAGGTTTTTTGCTTCCCCCCCGCCCTTGCCCCCACCCTACCTTTCGATAAGACTCCCTATGCCTCTCCCAATGTGTGGCTCTGAGTCTCAGAATCTGTTTCAAAGAGTAATAGGTGCAGCCTCTCAGAGGACGACTCTGCTAGGCTCCTGTCTGCAAGCATGGCAGAGTATCTTTAATAGTGTCAGGGATTGACTCTTTTCTCTGGAGTGGGTCTTGGGTTGGGCCAAGGTGGTGAATGGTCCTAAATATTCAACGTGGGCGCTGTCTGACTTTAAAGGCACATAGTGCTTGTGTAACTAATACATTTTGTAAGATTATTCTAATAAACATTTTCCAGTTACATACCTGTTACATTTGTAGACCTATTTTAAAACTTTTTATTTTTAATTTGTTCACTTTACATTCCCATTGCAGTGCCCTCCCTCATTGTGTGATGATCCCGCCCTCCCTCTCTCATACACTCCCCTCCCTCAGTCCTCAGATAGCGCAGCCCTGGTCCCCTAACATCTGACCTCAGCCTATCGAGTCTCATCTGGACTGCCTGTATCCTCTTCCTCTGTGGCCTGGCAAGGTCACCCTGCCGGGGGGAATTGATCAACGTGTTGGAGCCAGAGTTCATGTCAGAAGTAGGCCCTACTCCCTATATTATGGGACTCACAAGGAGACTGTGCTGCCTATAGACTATATCTGAGCAGAGGGCCTAGGTCCACACCATGCATGGTCCTTGTATGATGTAGCAGCCTCTCCAGCACTCTCCTCCTCTGCCTGGATTTCTTTGCTCCATCGATCTCCTTGTGGAGCTCCTGACCCCTCCGGGTCCCTCTATTCCCCAACTCTTCCATAAGACTCCCTGTGCCCCCCACCCACCCACCCTAGAGTTTGGCTGTATGTGTCAGCATCTGCTTGGATCTCCTGCTGAGTAGAGTCTTTCCGAAGACCTCTGTGGTAATCTCCTTTCCTGGTCCTTCTCTTCAGCGGCTTCCTGTGTCTATTCTATTTGCCCTTCTGAATGAGAATTAAGCATTGTCCCTAGCGTCCTCCTTGGTATTTAGTTTCTTTAGGACTGTGTATTGTAGTGTGGTTATCCTGTATTATTTGGCTACTATGTGCTTATAAGTGAGTATGTACCACGTGTGTATTTCTGGATCTGGGTTACCTCACTCAGGATGATCATTTCTAGTTCCTTCCATTTGCCTGCAAATTTCAAGATTTCCCTGTTTCTAATAGTGGAGTAGTATTCCATTATGTAAATGTATCTCACTTATATCTGCATACTAGCCCAAGGGGCATGTCCCATGAAAGCCTTCACTTACCAGGAAACTGGGACAGAGGGGAAGGCATCCTATTGGGACTCTAAATGAGAGACGCATGGGAGAACAGCAAAATAAAAGGATCCAGAGGGTCCTAGAAATCTACAAGTAGAACAATATGATAGGCAGATTTGGGCCCAGGGGTCCCGCTCAAACTAAGGCACCAGCCAAGGACAATACAGGAGGTAAACTTTAAACCCCTTCCCAGATCTAGCCAATGGTCAGAATATTCTCCACAGTTGAGTGGAGAGTGTGATACGACTTTCTCATGTACTCTGGTGCCTCACATTTGACCATGTCCCCTGGAGGGGGAGACCTGGTGGCACTCAGAGGAAGGACAGCAAGTAGCCAAGAAGAGACTTGATACCCTATGAGAATATACAGGGGGAGGTAATCCCCCTCAGGAACAGTCATAGGGGAGGAGAATAATGGGAAAATGGGAGGGAGGGAAGAATGGGAGGATACAAGGGATGGGATAACCATTGAGATGTAACAAGAATAAATTAATAAAAAAATTAAAAAAATGTATCTCATATATATATAAAATTCTTTCGTTGAGGGACATCTAAGTTTTTTCCAGATTCTGGCTAGTACAAATAAAACGTCTGTGAACATAGTTGAGTGAATGTCCTTGTTGTATTGTGGAGCATCTTTCAGATACAAGTCTAGGAGTCGTATGGCTAGGTTTTAAGGTAGAACTATTCCCAATTATCTGAGAAAGCACCAGTTTGATTTCCAAAGTGGTTCTACAAGTTTGCACTCCCACCAGCAATGGAGGAGTCTTCCCCTTTGTCCACATCCTCACAGGCTGTCACTTGAGGTTTTGATGTTACCTATACTTATAGGTGGAAAATGGAATCTCAGAGCCATTTTGATTTGTATTTCCCTGATGACTAGGGATGTTGAGCATTTTTAAAAGCATTTCTTGCCCATTCAATATTCCTCTATTGAAAATTCTCTGTTTATGTCTGTACCTTATATTTTAATTGGATTATTTGGTTTGGTGATGTTTAATTTCTTGAGTTCTTTATATATTTTGGACATTAGCCTTTGATCAGATGTAGGATTGGTGAAGATCTTTTCCCTGTTCTGTTGACAATGTCCTTTGCCTTACAGAAGGTTCTCAGCTTTATGAGGTACAATATATTAATTATTGATCTTAGAGCCTGAGTTATTGGTGTTCTGTTCAGGAAGCTGTCTCCTGTAACAATGAACTCAAGGCTACTTTTTTATCATTGGTTTGTATCACTATGATTACTGCTTTCTAAGTCACGTCTACAGAATAGATGGCTTTGCTATCTTAAAAATAGCCACAATACCGTCTTAATTTTTCTGGTTTTTAGAGCAGAAACATTTCCAAAGTGTCCTTGAAACTTAAAGCATATAGAATCACATGTCCTTTCCTGTGTTCTGCAGTGGTCTTTTTATGTTGGCACTTGAAATTTTCTTTAAAACATTATCTTTTAGGTTAGCAAGACTCTTTTATATGTTAAATTTTCTCTGTGTTCCTCATTAAGTGAGATTAGTCCACATGTAGCATAATCCAACAGATGTAGTCTCCCCTATTGTCTGCCACTCTTCCTTAGGCCCGCAGACAAGGGATAGATGACAATTCTCATGCATTTTTGGTATTTCAGGTTCTTCTTTCTAAGCTGCTCATGGAGTACCCTTGCCATACTTATTGGCCACGGGATACTTGGCAATCATACGTCACAATCCACTCTCTCCTCAGTGTATACCATGACCATCTGTCTCCGTGCTGATACAACTCAACTTTCAGGCATGGCATGGCCAAATGCAAACACTAAGCCCAGACTGTCCACTTCCCACCGTGCTCTGCCCAATTCCCTCATTTATTATTCCAAAGATGTGTTCCCTGGAGAGGTACAGATAAGGCGTGTCTGTCCTCAGGCAAGAATGGGGCAGGGTCCTATTAGCAGCACTACTTCATGTTTATAGTGAGGGAGACTTGTCTGTGGTCTCCAAACCAAGAGGGTGGCAGCAGCACACCTTCTGCCTGGCAAGCATCCTAGGAAGCCCAGGACTGGTGGCTTGCTTATTCCATGCATCATTCTGTTAGTTTTTGACTGGTAGCAATTCACATTTGATTCTGACACATAAATGGAGTGCCTATAACTTAGTGACTTCAGTGGCCTTTGCCTTTTTTCCATTGCTGTCATTCATTTATGTAGGGGCTATAATGCAGATGCCTTTTTATATAATAAACTTTGACATTGGAAAGAAAGTAAACATGGGCTATTTTATAGAGGCCCCTTGTGATCTCAGTGGAGTGAGCTCCAGGAAGTGTCTTCCTCCAGAAGTTGCTTACAGTCAGAAGGAGCACTGGATATCCACTGGACCCAGGTGTGTTTCTTTACTCCCAAATCTTTCTGCTTCAGCCTTAGGGCCAAGGGGTGGTAAGGCAGATTTGCAAGGCTTGTGCTTTCTTACTGGTGGGGGTCTCTTGTTTCTCATCTCTCACCAGGCCAGTTACTGTAGATCTCACCATGCTGAGGTAGGGTGGCACAGCGGAGCCAGACTACCAGGTCAGAAGTGATACATCTTGATTTGAGAAGCCCAGTTTTCCATTGAGAATCCTGTGATTCAAAATTTCATTGAAGGACACAAAATACTCCTGTCAGAGGAGACATCTAAAAAGCAAGGTGCAAGAATTTCCTAGTGTTATTTATATTTACGTCTTCCTCGATTGAATTTTCACACATGGCAGATATATTAGTCGGAAGATTCTTTGAAAGGGGCAAGTCTTGATGCAAAATTCTCAGGAATTGGACTACTTTTCTTCAAAAAAAAAAAGTCCCTACGACCCTTCATCCTTTCTATCATGTGAGGTTGCAGTGAGAAAACTCAATTTCCAACCTCCAAAACTTTGAGAAAGCAGTATCTATGGCTCATGGAGCTGTGTTATAGAAGCACAAATGGGTGGAAACAGGCTGCTGGAAATCAAGTATTTGGGTGCAGGCAAAGGGAAGAACCTTCCAGACAGACTCCTCACAATCCAAACTGTGTTCAGTACCAAACCCAATGTTGAACTCTAGCATCTACTCTGTGCAAAGCCCCTGGACCAACCACGTACAAGTTTCTCAGAACTGAAGGACTTGCAGGAAGATGGCTACAGTATGGCCTAAGGCTGGAGCTGCAGCATCTGCATCAACTCGGCCTTACTGAAGAATTCATCAGGCGCATAGAGCTTTTGGCACCTCCACGCCTCCTCATTTGAAAAATAGAATAGTGCCTACCTTTAATTCCTAGCTGTTACAGGAATTAAAAGGGTTAATGTTTAAATAAAGCACTTGAAAAATAGCTTGCAATTTTTTAAGTTCTACAAGCATTCTCTATAAACTGCAACAACGTTATTAGCATTCACATCATTATTAGACTGTGGAATGGAAAGCTGGGTTTGCTGTCTAAGACTGAGCCAAAAGGCACACCACAGCAAATCTCTAATAGGTCTTTGCTTAACACTTTTCCTATTATCTTTACACAGCAACTGCTGAATAACACACCTCATGCTTCCTTTATTTCCTAAAAATCCTCTGATTGTCCCCAGGATTGGCAAAAACAGTCCTTCCTAACCTAACTCCATTTCAATAATGGGCCAGATGTGGATGGTAAGTCCTACTTGTGGCTATGTCAATTGCGCTACTCCACTCAGGAAGCCTCCATAGCAGCTTTATTATTTATCTTCTCCCGCAACACAATTTGGCTTGTGCACGTGTGTTCTAAACTGCTTTGAAGCATTTAATTTTGCCAATATAATTTTAGAGTATTAGATTGCCTCCTGTTCATTCTCTGGCTTCCTTAATTACCATTTATTACAAAGTCACGTAGAAACAGTAAATGTGAATTCTGACTTCCATCTCCCTGGCCAAAACCAGGGATAATGATTTCCATCCAACACAACCTGAGCTCATTTTACATAAGGGTGACGCAGAGTGGAGATTAGAAATTGTAATCAAGTCTTCCTCACAATCGCCTTATCCTGGCAGTTATTCACAAATGTCTCTGCTGAGATTGTTAGGAAAATGGAAAAATAAAAAACAAAACCTCAGATCTAAAAATTTATTCAAAAATCAGAAACAAAAAACCCCACTCGTTTTGTTACAGGGTTGGCCAAATCGCCCCTCTTGTCAGCTCTTGCAACATGCTAGTTTAAGAAGGGAACACAACTCATTTTATTTGGCTAGATGGGGCTAATCCCACATTACCACAATCCCTCCTGATGTTTTATTGATTCTAAAGGACATTTAATCAGGAAGCAGCTTAGCACTAGAATCCTGCTAATTAGCAGACAGCCACATTCCAAATGGCTTTCCAATTGAAAGCAGATTAATGGACAATATGTACTAAGATAATGATTTGAGCATTCAGCTCCTGAAATGTGCGTGTAAATTGCATCTTTAGTCTCTTAAGGATATAGGCTTGCATACAAAGCCCATAACGGAATGGGTTTATTTCACAGAAGAAGCTTTAGCCAATGACTGTTTAGAGACAAGATAGGTTTATCTCTTATAAACACATTTTTTAAAATTCTTATGGTGTTGTTGTCCTAGAATATTCTGAGGTCAGATACAGCAATCTCTGCTAATATATTACAGGTCCCTGCAATATTGGTTCTGAGTTGGTTGTTAATCAAAAATATCAGTGGAGCCTGTCCTGTATCCTTCCTATAATGTGAACTTTGATGTTTGATTTTTCTCCCCATAGACTACAGCCACTTTGAGAATCTCTCTTTGGTCTCCACTCTACTCCCAACCTATCTTCCTGCCTTTGTAGCTTAACCATCGCTAAGGAAATACTCATGTCCAAGACTGGCCCCTAGAAGTTCACACACTAGGCTTGGCTCTTGATTTCATTCACTTATTCATTGCTCTTGACACAACTTTCACCCACCTTGTTTTTCTTTATTCCTCCCATAGCCTTCTGATACGCCATATATTTTAACATTCATTTCTCATTCCAACTAAAATTTACCTTTATGACACTTTTCCTCATAGCTGTATTTCCAGTGTCTAGAGTAACAGTATATTGCTGGCTCTTTGCAAATGTAAATAAATGAATCACCAAGCTCACCAAATATGCACTGTGTGCCCACCTTGTGCTACATTGTAGGCTAGATGCTGTGACCATTTAGTGTGAGAAAAGCAGCTATGTCTCTTGTGTAGTTAAGAAACTACACAAATAAGGCTGTGATTCTAAAGAGTGTTAGGAAATAACAGGACTAGGTGCTATTAGAGTGTTTAGTACAGTAAACCTGATTTTGTGGAGATGGTTAGGAAAAGCATCCTTCAGCTTGACCGTGAGCTGAGGGCTAGAAATAAGATAACTTCTCTCCTAAATCAGTGCAAGCACGTAGATATTTATCATCATGACCTCTACTGCTTCAGACATTTGGGACACAGAACCTGCTTGCCCTTCGGTATTATAGTTTACTGCTTATTACAATATGGTAACGAACATAACATGCTAAATCCATAGTTAGTTCACTTGTAACAAGTTGAGGGTGTTTGGGGGGGATGCACTCAGTGTAGAATATTTATATTTATATGAAACATTTTAAAAAAGAGTTGAGAGTTTTGGAGAGAAAGCAAAGGGAAATCAGGTAAAGGAGAAAGAATGGGGAGTTAGAATTCTGAATAAAGTAATTAGTATAAACCCACATAGATTGTGTGAGTCCTAAGAGGTTTTCTGCCTTTTTATTTCCAGTCTTATGAGTAGTTTCCTAAGTTTATATCAGCCAGTGCCTATAAGAAGCCTTGAAGGCAACTCTTTAAAATCTCCAGAAGCCCCTGGACCTTACGCCCTGCATGCTTGGTAGGGTGTGCTAATCCTTTTTCCTCTCCCTAACCTCCAACTCTGTTTTATCTGCTCATTGAAGATTCCAGCCTGTTAGCTTTTCTTTTTCCTATGCATCAAGCTAAGGCAATCTCACAGCTTCCCTTTTTAAAATAATCATTATTTGAGTATGACACTTGATCCTTAGCCTCTGCAGCACTGTTTCATGTGTTTGGTCCTATCATTGAGCTGTTCACAGTGCAATGGCAAATATAGGTCGTGATGGTTCCTCTATTTAAAGATGCATGGTGGTCAGATGATAACTATTGAAAGCTGGCTTGTCTCATTCTACCATGTAGAATCTAGGGGCTGCAGTCAGTCATCAGGCTTGGGAGTAAAGGCCTTTATAGACTGAGCCATTTTGTCAGCCTCCTTTGGTCTTAACAAAACAACCATTTTTTTTTTTAACTCAGCTGTCAAGTAACTGAAATTGATTGGTTGCCACAGGAACCTTGTTCTCTAATGGCAAATCTGTGCACTTGACATCCTATTAGAAGACAGTGGGGACACGACGTTTGTATGGTTTCACAAATAGCTCAGCATTACTAGCCAGAGTGTCTAACTTTGGACATTGGTTTTTCTCATGGTTCTGAGATGACAAAAAGGTTTAGTTCTGCCTTGTAGATGGATATCACCTCTTTGTTGTGTCTTTGTATGGCAGAGAGCAGAATGGAACTTTAGTTTCTTATTTTCTTGGAAAGATACTAGTTCTCTCAGGGTAGTCCAGACCTCCCAAGGCCTCAGCACCTAGAATCAACACATTGAGAGCTAGGACTTTACCATATTTTCATTTGGGTAAGGCACCGACATCGGAATTCAACTTACTTTATTTCACCTTGGTAACCCAAGTCTTGGTGGTTAAGCAATGTTTCCAGCAGGGTCCAGGTTAGATATAATCCATGCTTGCCACATATAGCCCTGACCTATAAATAAGAAAGAATTTGCAGCTTTAGTAAAATGGAATTAGTGTTCTGACTTCTTCTCATGATTGTAGCCTATATGATTCTGACAAAGAATTGATGCTCAGGCGTATATTCTGCCATTGAGGTGTCATTCAGGATAAGAATTTCTAGCTCAGTGCTTATGGGTAAGAAACATATTCAGGTGACAGACAAGTGTAGATTTTTTTTTTTTCAGAAGCCACTAGGCTTTCTATTACTGATCTTATACTTCTGTCAACCCATGTGTGGTTAAGGCCTAAGAATGATTTGCCCTTCTTTCTGTTGATAAATTGTAAAACATTTGTATCATTTACTTTGATTTGTAAAAGCAAGTGTGTTGTATTCATGGGTAATGCCTTTGTTTTCTTTTTCTTTTTTCTGTTTTCTTTTTCTATTGTTGTGAGAAATTACCCTGAAAAAAGCCATTTAAGGGATAAAGGGCTTTAACTGCCTCGCAGTTGAAGGCTCATCCCATCAAATTGTAGTGGCAGCAAGGGAGCAGGAGCACAGGGCAGCTGGTCACACTGCATCCATAATCAACAAGCAAGGAGCAAGAGACCTGTGGTAGGCAGTGCTAAGCTTGCTTTCTCTATTTTCTATAGTCTAGAATCACCAGGGAAAGTTCTCACAGTAAGGAGGATTTCCTCGTGAATTAGCATAACCATAATAATTCCCATAGACTTGGCCTGCCTTCTAGACTGTTCTACCAAACTCACAATTAGCATTAACCATTGCAATCACTCTCTTGCACTTCTTAAGTCAGCTAGTTACCAGAGAAAGTTAAAAAAAAAAAAAATCAGTTACGTGTGAGCAATCAAATTAGACAAAGGTCTTCATAAGTGCCTTGAGGACTCCACGACTCCTCTGACCTATCATTCTGGGATAAGGGACCAGGAAGCCAGGGATAGACTCCGAAGTTCCAGAGTTCAAGGGAGTTATTTCAAACTAGTTCCTCTTGAGCTTGCTGACTGTGTGTTGCTCCTTCCTCCCATGAGAAGCATAGTAAAAGCTCTTGACCACCCTTAACCTTTTGTTCTGAGAGAAGGAAGCCCTATATGGTGTGATATCTTCTATACAATAGCAATTGTCTACAGATCTCTGGGCGTCAGCATAGCTAAACAGCAGTGGGGTCCACATTGTAAAACAGCAGCAGCGCTAATCTCAGAGTATACATTCTTAGCATAGGCAAGGTCTTAGGCTCATCCTCAGTACATAGTAAGCAAGAAAGCAAGCAAAGGCCAAAGGCTCCTGTCTGGTTGTCTTTATGAGGTTTTTATAAACTAGCCTATTATTTTTTTAGGTGTAGAGTAATTAAGTCAGAGAGAATTACAGGAGAAAAATAAAAGATTCTTCTGAAACAAAAACGAGAACAAACTAGCAAAATCATGAGGAGTTGAGTAGAGTGCTAGGTATAAATAAAAGGTGAAAAAATGTCCAGTGTTGTTTAGAATAGTAAGTGTTTTGTCTTGCCCATTGTGCCGTAGTTTATGGTTGGTGCATGTTCCTGCTGCTGCTGCGGTTCACTGGATTACTGGTTGCTGGTGGGAGATATCTTCACAATGAAGATCGAACTTGCCCCAAGGTCCTCAATACCCCTAAACAGCAGGAAGTGGTCTGAGGTAATTGATGCTTCCTCTCCCCTCTTTCCTTCTATCTCTCCTACCTAGTATTGGGGGGTTAGAAGGTATAAGAGTGCAGTAGGAAGGCAGGGAAAAAACCCAATAAAGTAGCCAAAAGCCCAGTTACAAGTGGCACCCAAGGTATGTCTAGACAGAATGGGAAAGCTGATTTCTTATGCCACAGATAAAACAGCAAGGGGAGAAGGGATAAATATTCTGTTTCAGGAAATCAGAAAATGTTTATTGCAGCTGCTGGCACCAGGTTCTCCCCCACTATGCTCCTGGAGGGGATTTTCTATTTTTTCTTCTTATATTCTGTCTCAAAAAAAATTGGGAAAATGGCTGAGCAGTTTAAAAAGTTGCAGATGGAAATGAAGGAATCTGAGAAACAAACAAACAAACAAACAAACAAAAACAAAATGCATGAAATGAAAAACCCAAAAGGGTCGCCCTATTCCTTCATTTTTGATAAGGTGGCAGAGTTTGTTATGCAACTGGAGAAACTGCAGGTGGAGGTGGAAGCGTGGGAAGTCAGTAGGGCCTGAGAAGGGAGAACAAAGGCTCAAGTGCAATGACTGAGCAAGAGAGTGGGATCTTCCCACAGACAAGACAAGCAAAGAGGGGAGAGAGCGAACTGGGCTAGAAGGCAGATCATGGTCCTGCCTGGCAACATGCAGTTTTGGTTTCAAGTCCCCATGCCCCTGGGTGTGGTGGGGGAACCAGGTGGGGTGGAGGAGGAGGAGGATGCCACAAAGGTGACAGTGTAAAAGCAAAACAGGCTTAATCTTGAGCCTACTGTGCCACCAGAGGCGGGGTGGCCTGAGGTCTCTGTTGCTTTTCGCGTACCTGCTGATGGTGCTGCTGATCATGATTATGATGGGATAACGTGGCATCCTATACAAATGACAGAGCTGAGGCATTTTAAAGAGGCTATGGCTTCCTATGAAATGCATTCTCCTGATGTAAAACAAATATTAAGTTACTGGGCTACCCAAAATAGAATTATTCCCCATGACTGGGAAGGTCTGGTACTAGCTATGATCGAGGCTGGTCAGTGGAGGGAGGAAGGCTTGAATACTGAACAGTGAAATAGAGCAAAGGGGATGAATATTGCTAAAGATCAGCTAATTGGTGAAGGGTGGTTGTCTGACTTGCAAGGACAGACTCAATCTTAGGATGCCTTTATCGAACAATATTGCTTAGTGGCTTTAAGAGTTTGAGACAAGGTTGAGCAGCCCAAGAAATGGTGCAGCTCATTTACATAGGTTGCATAAGGCAAGGGGGAAGCCTTTACAGGTTTCCTGCAAAGATTACTTTCAGCTATAAACAAAGCTGTATCAGACCCTGATGTGAGACATTGTTGATAGAGACAATGTTGACAGAGACCTTGACATTTGAGAATGTGAACACTGAATGAAGATGAGTTGTTAGACCATTAAAGGTATGAGCAGTGCCCATGCATGAGTGGATAAGGACACAACGGATATTGTCTCTCATGAGTATCATGCCAATATTATCAAAATGCCTGGTGCTTTAATTGTGGTAAATTTAGGCATTTGCAAAGAAACTGTGCCCAAGACACCAAAAAGCCTCACACCTCCAAGTTCTCAGTGTATTAATTGTGAGAAATACAGTATTTTCTGGCAAAGAGATGAGCAAGCCATTTCTTTTGGCAATGGGTTTTTGAGAAGAACACATAGGTTTCCCAGGGTTTGCAGATGTTGTGGCAAGGGATACCACTGAACCTATGAGTGAAAATTTAAGAGGGATATCCAAGGCAACTTTTCACCACTGAGAAATCAATGGCGGTTGGAGGCTCTGGCAGCTCAGGGCTCTGCAGCAAAAAGTATGAGCCATTTTCCTCTTGACAGCCAGGAAAAAACAAAAAGGCAGAAAAAGCGCAAATAACTATTGCCCATTTCATGTGCGCTACTGTAGGCAGCACTGCCCTAGTTTTGGCCACAAATAAATCTCTTGCCCTATCTCACAAAATTCAACATTACAAAATAACCACTGGGGTCTATGGTCCTTTGTCTTCAGGGACAGTAGGAATGATCTCGGGAAGAAATAGATTGACTTCTCAAGGATTCGTTGTGCAAACAGGAATTATTGATGAGTATTTCAAAGGAGAAATTAAAATTATGGTTTGTGTAAAAAAATAGAGATGCAAATTAACACAGGTGATAGGATTGCTCAGTTGTTACTGTTTCTTTACACTAAAGGCAAATCTGCTCAAGTAGAAAGAACAGGATGGTTTTTAAGTATTGGAAAGCATGTGTTCTGGCAAACCCTGGTTAATGATCAGAAGCCAAAATTAAAATTGCAAATAAATGGTGTGGATATAGAGCACCTATCTAGTGTTCAGGGCTTGGGAGGCTTAGGATGGAGAAGGGTGGTATGAAAAAGAACCCAATAAAGTGGCCAAAAGGCTGCGTACAATATTGTTTATTAATTTTGGAAAATAAAGAATTAACGTAATAGATGAATGAAAATGGAATGTGTATGGGGAAGGTTAGCAAAAAAGCAAGGAGATATAAAAATTGAGCATGTATTCCTCTACGTTTATTTAATAAAAACTGATTATCCTCATGATTAGAGCATACTGGTACATTTTTGAACATCTATACTCAAAATCTATTCTCAAAATAGACCCCTCTGTCAATATTCAGTTTTGCTGTAGGCTAAAATGAATAGCAGATTAAAAAGAGCACATCGTGGCTCCTAGACAGAGACAGATTGATGACTACTAAACACTGACTGACAGTCATGAGGAGCAACAGAAACATCTACCAGAAAATCTTAGTAAAACAGCATTACTCTGGATTACTGTTAAAATCTTTCAAAGCCATTCTGATGGGTGTGAGAAACTGGGACAGAGGGGAAGGCATCCTATTGGGACTCTAAATGAGAGACGCATGGGAGAACAGCAAAATAAAAGGATCCAGAGGGTCCTAGAAATCTACAAGTAGAACAATATGATAGGCAGATTTGGGCCCAGGGGTCCCGCTCAAACTAAGGCACCAGCCAAGGACAATACAGGAGGTAAACTTTAAACCCCTTCCCAGATCTAGCCAATGGTCAGAATATTCTCCACAGTTGAGTGGAGAGTGTGATACGACTTTCTCACGTACTCTGGTGCCTCACATTTGACCATGTCCCCTGGAGGGGGAGACCTGGTGGCACTCAGAGGAAGGACAGCAAGTAGCCAAGAAGAGACTTGATACCCTATGAGAATATACAGGGGGACGTAATCCCCCTCAGGAACAGTCATAGGGGAGGGGAATAATGGGAAAATGGGGGGGGAGGAATGGGAGGATACAAGGGATGGGATAAACATTGAGATGTAACAAGAATAAATTAATAAAAAAAAAAAAAATAAAATGGCTAAATATTAAAAAAAAAAAAAAAAAAAAAAAAAATCTTTCAAAGCATAAATATTCATACTGATGACCCTTAGTAAGAAATGTTTAATTTTCTTCTCCCGATGAGGAAATATTTTCAATCCGAAGTAAATAAACTCTGATAAAGTAAGTCAATAAACTGTGTTATTTAGCAAATGACACACAAAGTGATCATTCATTCTAATAATGTGTCTTAAACATTAGAACAGTGTCACAGGTTCTTGGTTCCCTGTGTATCGCGTTTAATCTACCACTCTACCCACTCATCATTGTCAGTTACAGGGGACCCTCTATGGGTTCCCAGTTAACAGTGCTCGTCCTGTTTAAAGGCGCTCTTTCTTTTTGCAGTGTGGAACTAGGGGGACTACAGTACTCTACCGTCTCCTCCATTGCTTTCTTGAGTGTTCCCAAATCTCTTTGGATGACTTCTTACCTTCTTCATTGGCTCCTCTTGTCCACCTACTTCATAACGCGAGCCCTTTTCAACCTGCTTGCCGCCTCACTCTCCTCTGCTCTGTAGCGGTTTAAACTGCTCCTATTACGTTTGCTCCACCTTGAAGAGTCTTCAATCATCATGTGATCTCAATCTTACTACCCAGGTCAACATCTTCAAAACTCAGACCATCAGCCATTACTCTAATACTTGACATACTCCTGTTTAGTTTCTTATCTCAGTGAATGACATTGCCTTCTGACAAGGTGTTGAATTTGGAGTTAGTTTTGGCTACATCAAATGACACACCAAAGCCCACTTTATCTTTCTTAATGCCTCCATCTCTCCTGTTAGTGCATTACTTGAAGCATCATTGTTTGCTACTTTACGGGAGCTTCTTCCTACAGGGTTCTCTTTCTTTCCTGTTTTGCTTATTTAAAAAATTCTCTAAATTCTATTGAAATGTCTCTCTGAAAGTACATTTACGATCACACCATTTGCACATTTAAAATGCTTCAGTGGTTACAGTGGTTTTATAGGATAAACTATAAGCTCATGTCTTTCATTAGACAATTGATTAGATGCCATTTCCTGAACCATTCATGGTCTCCTTCCCTCCTTATTCTGGAGATTATTCACTCTTTCCATTTGACTCTCATCTCCTGTCTCATAATTTTATCTCCTCTTTTTCTGTTCTTTGTCAAATCTACATACTGACCAAGGTTCAATAGTCACATGATCTCCCTGGACCACTTTAAAGATAAGCTTCCTTGATGTCTACTTCTATGTTCAAGCTCCTGGCTACCCTTATCTTGTCACAGAGTGTCAATGTCATTATTTTCCTTTCCTTAGCCTCCTGGTAAACAAGAACACTGACAGTGTTGTTATTAGTGCTTAGAACTGACTAATTAATCACCACACGTCAAAGTAAATTAAAAATACCATATTGATCAGAAATATGGCTATTGCTTTGAGGTAGAGGACAATTCAGAGTTAGTAGAAATATTTGGAATGTTTTATGACAGATATATAGAAACAATTAAATATGAAATTGGCACCTGAGAAGTTGCAGAAGGTGTCTGGAGAATCTGATATTCTGACTGACACATGTTCGAAGAGGAAATTTGGAAGTTGTCTAAAAGTGTTAAACCAAGGCTACGTGTGTTCAAAAGCTGTTTCTACAGTCCTGTTGAATGTTTATCTTGATCAGGAAATGGGTAGGTGAGATGGCTAATCTCAATTGTCAACTTGCTGATATTTAGAATAGCCAGAGAGATGTGTCTCTAGACGTGAGTGTGAGAGATTATTAACATTAGATTAACTGAAGTGAGAATACCTGTCCATTGTTGGGAGTACCAATCCCTAGGCTGTAATTCTTAAATCTATTTTTAAAAAGAGTGAGCTAAAAACAAGCATTAATCATGGTTTCCAACTTGACCTTGGATGCGGTGGAACCAGGTGCCTCAAGCTTTTGTTGCTGTGACTTCCTTGCCATGATCATCTCTAACCTCTTACTGTGAGCCAAAGTAAGCCCACCCTTCCTTTATTATGCTAGTATATTTTGCACAGCAGTGATAAGACAGGGAAACAGTTAATAAAGAAATATATGTTGATCCACATTTCATTTGCAGTCTTTTCAAATAATCATTGTACTGAAGATGTGCAAGATTAAAAAAAAATTAAGAAGTCCATAGATGAAGATGGATGATATTAAATTTGTTTTTATGCTCTTTTTTTGGTAATTGGTCAAATTTCAATTGATGTAGGTGCCAGATTCTGCAGATAATTATTTTTGAAATATTTATATTTCTTGGAAGCCATGGTGGTCTGTAAACACTTTGAATTGATGGCTCCTTCAATGTTCTTATTTCTACTTTATCCTTATTTTTGTTTTCCTGGCAGGGGTAGTGTATAGGTGTCATGAACAACCAAAGAAAGTTCACAATTTTCTCTTCTTCAATTTAAGAGAGTTAAGACATATAGGTCTAAAATATTACTGTTTCTAGTTCTGGCATGGCCTTTCCAGTCTGCTCTCAGTCCTTGGTCCAGGCGCAAGGAAGTGGTGTGGCTGTACCCTGCTGCTTCCTGCATCAAATATCCCTCAGGCCTTAATTTGCTTCACATTCTGAGGAAACAGAATTCTATTTAGCATGCCTTCCAGAACTGTATTATACTTTGAGTGAGTTCCAGATGTCTTAAGAGATGCCAGATGGCTCATGAAAGGCAGACCAGCTTTAAGGAAAATACACTCCATTTCCTTGGATCTGAACCACAAAGTTAAGCTTTCAAGGCCAGCTGTAGACAAGAATATTTAAGGATTCTATGATGGTTGTATCATCTGACCACAGGACAGAGACCTCTCAGGACAGAAAACCAGTGTGTATGTGTGTGTGTGTGTGTGTGTGTGTGTGTGTGTGTGTGTGTGTGTGTGAGTGTTAAGATTTATTTAGAGACTCTATACCATGCTATACATAAATACTTTCACATACTTAGTCTTCACAATAGTCAAAGGAGATGGTGATATGGGACCCAGATTTTCCAGATGAAAATCTGAGACCAAAGGAGATTAAGTGAATGTATTTTAAATTTCAAGTTATTTGTGTTTTAGCCCATAAATAACATCTGAAAACCCACGGCTTTATCAGTGGCATTATATGGTTTCTAATCTAACAAAAAACTGCTGCTTCTTAATCTATTCTTAATCTTCTTGTGAACACAGAAAAGGCAAGTTATAAGATTCAGACTTCCCTTAGTGTTCTCTTTCTACTGAAACGTTTGCATGTACAGTACACATACACACAGGTACATGCACACAGAGAAATTAGCATAAGCCTTGCTTTGAATGTTGATTGCATAAATGCAGTCCCAGAGAGAGGTAGCTTTTGCTTAAGAATAAGAACCCACCTGTACTGTATTGTACCTTTGCTTTCTTAGTAAATATAAGAAACTACTATAACGTCTTTAGTTTTATCCCTTGAATGGCCAGAATAGAGAATATATTGCAAATGTTTCTGATAGGACCTTTTCTCTATAATTCCCAACCTTCCTTGATCTTCTAATTTCTATCTTCTGGGCATTGTTTCAGCAAGAACTTCTATTTATTGTCTCTCAATTGAGTTCCCTCTGCCTGACAATTTCCAACCTTTTCTATGCTTGGAACCTTGATTCTGCTCTTTGTTCCTTGTGGCCCAAGAGTTAGCTGAATTATCTTCTTCAAAATCCAGAATTTATTCCATTTATGTAAGGGGCAGCACCTACATTTCATGATATTGTGTAAGGAGTTCACTCTGTTGGCGTTATATGAGATCATGTCACTTAAGCATTTAGCACAGGGCTCAGCATCTAGTCAGGACTGAACAGTGTGGGGCTGTTGGGAAATCAATGCAGCTGTTGTAATAGCAGCAGTCAGTGGTCCACCTCTACCCTATGTACTTGGAAACACAGATTATTTGGCTCCAGAAGATTCATGAATTAATATTGTTCTGGGTCCTCTTCCACGAGACACATCTGCACTGGTAATTACTGTCTCAAGTCAGCATGCTGAGCTCTATCAGCAATAAATTACATCAGTCCTAATATAGGGTGTATCAAAGGCATGAGACGCCATACTCTGACCCTGGTAGAGATTGGGAGAGGATGTGAGAAATGTTTTTGGCCTTGAAAATGCACTTGTTTCCATTGTGAAATAGTATTTGGATGTTATCATATTTTCTACTATTACCTTTAAACATAGTCCAATGTAATCACTGGACCAATTCTGTACATGTCATACATCTCCATTTTGTTTTCTCAAGTGTGCTTGTATGTGCCCACATGCGCGCGCACGCGCACACACACACCAAAACAAACAGTTGTGTAATGTAATCCACAGGGAGAACACAGGTCAGAGTTGTGCCTTATTGTTAATACAGACTCAATGTTCTGCAGTGTCTTGTTGACTCTTGACAAACCTGAGACCTAGTTTTAGTTACCTTGGGGACGGGGAGGCAGCCAGAGAACGAGTGATCTTCTTTTCGAAGACTCAGGTTGAGGCTGTCTATGTTGAGTTTGCCTTGGCATGTTCTTAGTGCCATCTTCAGAATCTCCAGCAGGCTCTTGTTCACTTCAGACAGTAAACTGGAACCTTGAGGCGGGGTGCTGGTTAGACAGGCAAACAAATGCTATGAAAACTGACAGCCTGCTAAGCGACTTCACATGGTTTCCAGTGCTGACTCTCAGGCAGCTCCTGGGATCTGTGTAAGTCTTAGGAGCTGAGCTGCACGTGAACCTGTCAGACATCAGCGCACTTCCTTTTTACTGGAATGAGACTCACAATTTCTTCTCAGGGGCACAAACCAACTGGGTTACTACACAGACTGAGACACCTGATCTGTCTCCTAGCTCTTTTTTCTCGTTTGAGAGGAAACTAGCAACAAATAGCAAACCATGTCCTTGACCTACTTAATCTTTCTGTTTTAAAATTCAGTTAATTACTAATAACAAATAAAATTTCTGAACCACTCAGTGCCACAAACAATGCAAACAAAGATGCTGCCATATTGTAAATGAGGGGTTTGTAGCGGAAACTCTCTAGTGGGCAGAGGTATTAAATACTTTCTAGCCGTTCTCTAACCTGGTGTTTGGGGAATGTTTACTTATAGCCTAACATGCAGATATGTAAGTATTGCGACAGTCATGTCTGATTACTTCTTCATTAAACAATAGATTCACGATAACGAGGTACTAAAATGTTATTCTGATATTTTCATGAACCGTTTATATCCAAATTCACATATTCCCCTGATCTACCTGAATCACACCCTCTCTGTGAAGGGCAAACTGACTTATACTTATTAAGTGATAAAGCTATAACACACACACACACACACACACACACACACACACATACATGCACACACACATACACACATGCACACACACATGCACACACACATGCACACACACACGCACACACACATACACACACACGCACACACACACACACACACACACACACACACAAGGCGCCTTTCAATGCTGTGCAGATAAATCATTAAAACTAGTTCTTCAAGTTAAGCCCTTCACTTACAGCTTTCTTCATGTAGATCCTCCCCCATGGCTGACTTCAAGCTACCAGTGTGACACTTCTGAATGGACACTTAAGAAGGGGTGGGCAAAGCCAGGTCTCCCTGCTGCAGCCCTTCCCTGCTTGCTATACTCTTACATAATTATGTGTTCTCTTCTCCCATAGGCCTTCCTCAGATCCCACCCACTTCTCAGTTCACGTCTTGAGTTTTTCGTCACTAGTACATTGCTCCAGAAGGTCAAGACTATCTTACTTTTCACTATTTCCCACTGCTCTAGTGCAGCACCGCAAACCCATTAGTTTAAGATGTACAGAACATTAACTCCAAACTAAACAATTCTCACCTACCTAATAATACACAATACTTTGCAAAGAACCAATTCAGGCAGAGGCTGTACTGCTCCTGATGTGGTAACAATTGCTACCCATGCTGCCTCCTGGCTGCCCTCTCCTCCACCTCTCACAGAGGAACTCTGGCATTATCAGCACCTGGGCTGCTAGGGCACATGGTGCAGGCTCCGCCAATCAGATATCTGGGTTTCTGATTTGAATTACAAGTTTTCCTCCCTTCCTTCTTTCCACACCAGTTGCTGAGGTTCAGGACTCATCAGCGTTGGCCCCTTGCTCAGTTTGGTGATGCTGTTGTTGGCAGGGTGTCTGGGAAGGCTGTTCCAGGAGTGTATCTCATCTGCCTCACTTGAGAGCTGGAGTGGTCCAGTCACAGAGCTAACCCACCCAGCAGATGATAAGGAGGGCTCCCTCCTAAGCTGCAGGCTCTTTCTGGTCTGAACAAAGCAATGCTCTCTGTTGTACTCAGAATGATCTCTTTACGTGCTTTTATAAAACAGAGATGCCAAGGTGACCCTGCAAGTCACATGACATAACATCTTTAGATAACTGGAGATGTCATTTTATTCAAACATTGAGTACCTCAGATAGGCCAGTAACTATGGTAGGACCAAGTGAGACATAAAGTTGGCTAGGACAGACACTCTTCCTAGACTCAATGGTAAACACATGATTCCAAATTCAATGTCTGTTTTAAAGAACTTTGTGTTTGTTTGTTTGACTTTTAGTGACTTTATTACAGAATTTCAGTCTATTCCTCTGCCTGATTCAAACGTTCTGTGTAGAAAAGACTGGCATGGAACTCAGAGTTATCTTCTCTCTGTTACTTACATTTAAAATTAAATTTCTATGTTAAAATATAATTCAAAGCATTTCACTATGACATTTTCATGCAGAAGTCTCATTATATGTTGTTCTTGCTCTCAATCATCCTGAGATCTGAGAGAGAGAGAGAGAGAGAGAGAGAGAGAGAGAGAGAGAGAGAGAGAGAGAGAGAGAGAGAGAGAGAGAGAGAGAGAGAGAGAGAGGGAGACTACACACACAAGGCAAGTGTTTGCGAACTGGGTAACTCTAGTGAATGCCTCCACTATCCTGAAGGCTCTAAAGCCTAGTGCAATGGAATGTAAGTGTTTGTTTTCCAAATTCGAACTCAGGAGCCTTAATTCATGATAGAGGAGCCCTTACGAAAGGGATTAATGCGGTTATAGGAGAGGTTACAGAGTTTCTTTCTTTCCTGTCCTGTTCTCGCCTGCAAGGCGAACATCTGAGAAACCCATGCTGGCACTTTCATTTTAACCTTTGAGCATCCGAATCTAGCAACCAACAGGGCTTTAATTTGCTACAGCATTATGACCTAAGAAATGCAGGAATAACAAGACTACAACAAGAGGGAGGATACCTGTGTTTATGGGGGGTGGCACATGGAGTTTTCCTCGGCTTACTATATACAGCTGTTCCATTTTGCTGTAAATGATCTTCAGTTGCTTCTTTTAAAAACTGGAGTAGCTCTCCATAATTCACCTGAAAGTTAAATATAAAACAGAACATCTTCATTTAATTTATATTGAACAACAAGAGGCCTGTTGGAGTCAAATGCATCTGGAAAATGTTTACCATTGATAGTTTTCAAAAATACTATTTAAAAAATTTAGGCCAATAATTATTAGTGGTTTTGGCTAAATGGCCTTGCCTGGACAAATGACAAAATAGCACCTCTTCATTGTTGCCTTGTGGTTTGGGTAGAGCCCAATTACTTAAATTCTGGACAGTGACCACATAGAATAGTGAAAAGGTTTTGAATGTGTAACAACCACATATTAATTCAAAATTGACCATATAGGATGTTTCTGGCTCTTTCATTTCCATTGGTTCACTGTACTTCCATGTAGCCTTGTCTGAGCACACAACATCTGCAGTTGCCATCACCTTACACAATTCCAGTGAGCCCTGCCTGAAACACCTTGCCTTGGATTCCAACAACTGTGTGTTGGAGATTGCAGTGTTCTTACTGTACAGAGTTTTCTGCTCAAACAGAAATACAGTGGCTTAATTAAGAAAACAAAGGCTTATAATATTTTATACCATCACTCCTCAGCATGTTAGTACCTACTTACTGCATCTTTAGATTATGTTATGTTAGAATGTTTGGTTTTTAAAGCTATAGTTTGAGTTTCTGACTTGAGTTTCATTGACTTTGGGATTGACTTTCGAATTTTCAGCTTCAGATACAGCATTAAACAGACTTTTTCCAATTTGAGATACATATTCATGTGAAGAGGTAGCCTTAGCATTGATAATCACAAATCAAAGTATTGATTAGTTTTGATCAGTCAACATCTGGAAAACACTGGAGATGGTCTACATCCTGTAGTAACAAATCTTCAGCTGAGACCAATTTATTCTGTGTGTGTATATGTATGTGTGTAATATGCATGTATGTCCACATATTTATATGGATGGGCACATGTATATTGCTGTGGAGGGTGGAGGTGGATGTTGAGTGTCCTCATTGGTTATGGCTTACTGTATGTATTGAGGCAGGGATCACTTTAACCCAGAGTTTGTTCATCTGGCTAGTCTAGAGAATTGGCTTGTCCCTGCCTCCATCTCCCGTGGGCTTTGGATTACAGATAGGATGCCACCCTTCGCTAGAATGAATGTGAGTGCTGGAAATCTGAACTCTCACTCTCCATGACTTTCTCTTTTGTATGGCAAGTGATCTGCATACTGAGCTATCTCTCAAGCCCAAGATTTAATTGTTTACAAATAACATCAACGATGCTTGACAAAGCATAAGGAATAATACTAGGTTATATTTACCTACATTACACACACACACACACACACACACACACACACACACACACACACACACACAGCTTGGGCTTACAATGCTCCCCACAAGAGCCATAGACTATCCAAAACAAAAGTCCCAGAATCAGGTATGCAAAGTGTCAGTTTGAGTTTGTTGGTCAGGGTAGTCTGAATGACTCCCCAAACAGTACAGTCTATTGCTGTTGCACTTTGTTGCCTTCCAGAGGTGGAAGGTAAGTCCCTATTTTTGAAGACACTTCATACTTCAGATACAGGACTTGGAAGATACATTCTGCATCTAAACTAAAAGCCACTTTCTTATAGTCTAGCTTTCATTACATTAGGAGGAGCCATGCAAGCCATCAAGGGAGGGAAGAGATCAATTGTCTATCCAGCTAATATCCATACGTACCATATCAATGACGAGAATGTTGAGATCATCTGTGTGGTGCAATAGTGGCACTCAGGTACAGATGCTAACTAACAGCTCAGCTATCTAATTGACCTCAAGGACTACTCAACAGGATGGAAGTCATGCCTGGTACTAGAAACATAGCTACTCATTGCTAGTGAGGTTGTGTATATTACAGGCTAGCTCTCAGTTTACTAGACCAGCATAATTCATAAACTCATTTGAAACCTTACCTTATAACCACAGTTAATTGTATCTCAGTCCACATTGAAGAAACATCTCTTTGCATTAAATGAAGACCATTACTGAAAACTAATAGTAGTTATAATGCAGAGATCAACAGAAAATAGAGATCCTGGTCCCACTGGATATATCCACGAAACAACTCACATAACTAAGGGTCAGGGAAAATCATAGAGTAGGGGACAGAAGATTGTAAGAGCCAGAGGATTACAAAATCTGCTGTGAGACTGTTTGCTCCTAGAAATGACAGGGGAGCTTCACTCATGGTACTGAAATAATATGGCTGCCTAAACAAGACCCAAACAATGGAAATGCCAATAAACATGCTAATACAGAAGAAGGAAATCTCAAAGGGTCCCACTCCTAGACAAAGAGCTACAGGCAGGTAGGGACAATTAAGGAAGAATTACTCTCTCTAAGCAATGGCATGCCTAGTTGATTATCCAGTCAAAGTGGTCAACTGTAGGAGAATTTTTTGTTTTGTTTTAAAGTTAACATACAAATATGATGAGAATGTTTTCATTTTGATCCCAGGTGTGACAACCACCTGGAACTCCAGTTCTATGGCACCTGATGCCTTCCTCTGACCTTCACAGGCACTAGGCATGGTATGCATAGGTGAGTGTATACATTCATACACACATACATGCAGGCAAAACACACACACAAAATGAATCTAAAAAGAAATAATTAAGCACATTCCCCTCATTAGTATACAAACTTACTTTCATCTTTTATAAATAGTAAAATTCTATGTATACCAAATAATAATTTTTTCCAGTTCTTTGTGATCTGTTATCAGAAAATGTTTGATTTGTATACCTATTTTATACATTAATATACCAGAAGCCACATAAAATCTCTTTAGCAAGAAAGTGTCAGGGGTGACAAAGTTTAGGGACCTGTGGGAGAGTTGTGTGGCTAGTTTTTATTACTGAACTGAAGGGGGGAAAAGAATATTTTGAGTTAAGTGTTCAGGTTTTGATATAAGGGCCTTGCAAGACCCCCTTTTCCCTCCAGTGTCATTTGCAAATTTATTTCTGAGACCCTGTATCATCAGCATGGGTCTTAAGCTGAGACAGCATTGGTGCCCATGAATATAATGTGCATTTAAAAACTAACAGCTATCAGGGCTTGAGAATGTAGCTCAGTTGGTGAAGTGCCCGCTGTACATAGTTCCTGGATTTGATCCCCAGCATGAGATGAAGCCAGACTTGGTGGCACATACCTATAATCATAGCCCTTGGCAGGTAGAGGCAGGAGGATCAAGAACTCAACAGCATCTTCAGGAACACAGGTGCCTTCAGGTAGCTGCCTGGGTTCCATCAAACTGTTTCAAAATACCCATCAATGACATTGGTTTTCTTTTTTTTTTTTTTAACCTCTGAGTATTTGGGGTTGTTATTGCTGTATAACATAGTATCTAGCATATTTCCCCTTCTCACATCTCAGAAATGGTTATTGTATATAAACTGTGCTTGTAAGTTTAGATGCATTCTAGAGACAAGAATTTATTAGGCTAGGTGAAAAATAAAACCCACCAAGATTGTTTTCCAGTGTAGTAAGGTATTGAAAGATGGTCACTGATTTCCACTGCCAACATAGAAGCTGCCCAGAGGCTCTGGATAGCAGAACCTCCAGAGAACCAAAGGGAAAGCCAGGGAGAGAAGTCTGAGTGAGGAAGGGCCAGTCCCACAGAAGGCAGGTTTAGGCTATAAAGCTGTACCAAACTGAAGCTTCTTGTAGTTGTGTCATGTATTGTCAACACACTGGTTAATAATTCTCATAAAGATAAAACAGACTCAATTATGAAAGTTTAGGGGAGAGAGAACATTTACTTGAGCATTTGCTAAGAGCTAGATACAGCACCAGTATTCTTTATTTGCTGTGTCACTAAATGTTGAGGTGATGCCTTTGATATTGGTTTTGACTTGGCTTCCTAGACAAGATCATTGAAGCACCAGGGACATTGAGGAGAACAGTCGGTCACATGTCACAGAGTTGCTGCTGCCGGGATTTGGATCAGCACCCTGGCCTTCCTTTGTGAGTTCTACTCTATCTAAGGCCTTGCTTGTCAGTGATACCCACTCATGGTTTTTTCATTGCTATAATTTCAGGATGTTTTCCCGTGGCTCTGTATCTTGTGTCTATTTGGACGATACTACAATCAGACACAAGTGAGTTTAGGCTCAGTGACCAAATGAGGGCTGCGTATAAAGCCACTGTGGCCTTATCATGTGTGACCTCATGTCTCAGCTCCAGGTCTACCAGTTACTTCTCTGCCTCCTTCAACCATTTCCTTGACAGTTTGCAAAATGGTAGCAAATAATTGTATTTTAAAGACATTCCTGACATTTAAGAAACTTCTTAATTTTATTACTCTTTTGAGTTAAAGGCAGAGACATAACATTAACCCACATGATGGCCATACCATTTCTGGTGAATCTTTTCTAGAAAATCTTTGGCAGAGAAGCTTCAATGTTGGTAAGTGCAGAGGGACTTCATGTCTTAGGAGGAGGTGGCTCAGCTGTGACTGGAGGAGAAACCCTGAAGAGATGGGGTCCAGAGTCTTCAGCTCCTTCTGAAGGTTGTCCAAAGGGCTGGAGCTCAAGGGACATGACTTGAGTTCTCTTCTGACCAAAGTGAGTAGAAAGGAATCTTCTCTTGTCATTATAGCTGGTCTTTGGGCAAATTTCTGACACAACAAAGGACAGAAATGTGAGCAGCAGAGCTCTGAGACAGGACAGGTAAGGGCAGAAGTAGAAATCACTGGGAAAAGTGTCAGAGCTTGCACCTGCAGTCCTGACTAGTGAGAAGACAAGCTGGTATCACCTGAGGAAAAGTGTTCATTCTGGGTCATTTCGTCAGTTTATGGGCCCTTGGATCTCCTTAGGATAGAGGGCAGACGTACGCTCTCTAACACCCATCATCATCTGCCCTGCACAATGGAAATAGAAACGTTTCATCTTGAATACGCAATTAGAATAGTAAATCTGAAAAACTTGTCAGAGTGAGGATATTAGTGTTGAGAGTGAAACAGAAGAAGAAGAAGAAGAAGGCTGAATCCAGATTAGGTTAACTGGACTTGCAGGGGCCCTTCTGGACAATTTGGAGAGAGGGATGTTGAAGTCTGAAGATTTGCCTAAAAGCCCCCAAGGAAGATTCTGGAGAATCTGCTGAACACGGGGTGTATGATGTGTGTCAGTCCATCCTCAGGCTTTCTAGTCAATATTTCACATAAAAACACACAGTCAATGACTAATGTCTACCATGTGCCCAGATATAAAATACACGCCAATAATTCAGTATACATACCTCAGAGTGGCCAGAGCTGTCCTTTGCTGTATGTTCCAAGGACCAGTCCCCAGACTTTCTTCTGGGGAGACAGTGTATATAGGAGAGAGACTGGTCTCCCGTTGGAACAGAGCTGCAGTGGACATTCGCCTCATGGGAAATCTTGAAGAAACAAAGACAAATGAAAGCTACGAGCACAAGTGGTCAAGGGAAAAGAAAATGAAGCGGGAAATTATTAGTGAGGCAAGTGGTTTCCTTCAGCAAATTCCAACTCTAAATGAACTTCAGCCCAAGCAGTCATCAAGTAACTCAGTTCCCAGCGAGGAACACTTGCTCCACACTAATTTCAGCATCAGACAATTAACACATGTTAAACAAAATGTTAACAATTAGATACTGTCTCATTTGTACAAAAAAAAGGTGTCCCTGACAGACCCCCGCCCCCCCCCCACAAAAATAGGTAGAGGGTAAGGTGCCTGTAGACAAATGTGTGTTCTTATCAGACATAGGAGCGTTTATAGGATGTTTTAATTAGCAGGTTCATAGAGGGTGGTAAAGACAATCATGAGGCTTGGCAAGAAGAAAAGAAATTAAAAATGTTGCTCTCCAAAAATATTATTAAACTTTATAACAAAATAATAATGGAGTCAGGGTCAAGGTTAACATCCCCTTGTTACATAAAATATGTTCAATTATCAATAGTTTAAACCTTTTCTCTATTTCATGGTGACTTATCATGTGAGTGTACACAGCCTTGATGGCTGACCCTTGATGACTGGGGGAAATTGATCTGCCGAGGCTAGCTAGCTCCTGGCAAAAATAATTTACTTGCTTGCAAAACCCTTTCCGTAAGCTAACTAGCTACTCCCTGTATATAATTTTTGTGTTTTAAATTCAGGGCTACCTCATACCAGGGTTCAGACACCCAGAAACCTTATATCCCAGTTTTCAGGGGAATTCTGCAATACAACCTGTGCTAAGCTATTTTGTACTGTCCTTCCCTGCTGATCCTCAAAAAAATCACGAACTTTGTGCCTTTTGCTTGCTTTCTCTCTAGTCTTTCAGGCTGTTCAGTGAGGTCAGTATTTTCTCACTTACCCAGAAAGGAACAACATGTCTTCTCTCTTGGAAAAAACAACTGCTTTTTCCAAAATGTTTGCAGTCATCACTTTACAGTCTGGGCTCATACCCGAATGCAACTAAATCTTAGGTAAAAGTCCAGATCTGTGGTTTAGTTTTAGTGCCAGCTCATTAAGGTACTATATCAAGGGCACTGCGACACCTTCCTGTCTTCAGTCAACTGACAGTGGTGGAAATTAACCACCCACATGACAGAAACCCACAGGTGCTTTGTAGTCATAAGTTTTCTTAAGGCAAAATCAAAAAGCTATCCAGAGTGGTCAACAACACCAGTTATAGAACACGCATGTAAAGGTTGGTTGGTTATGTGAACAAGGAACCATATGGGGATATATATATCAATCAATTTTACTCTTACAAGTCTGTGGTGTAGATGGTTTCAGTTTTCTTTTATAGCTGGAAAGCAGAGGTTTGCAGAAAACACACACGTGTGTGTATATGCATGTATGTATGCATGCATCTATGTATGTACATATGTAAACATAATGGTTTCCATAAGCCTTTGCCAGGCACTGTGATAGGCCCTGGAATGGACAGAGTATTGCTCTCATAACTTGTAGAGTGAGAGGCACAGTAAGGACCCATGGCCATAGTACAATAGCGGATAGAGAAAGCCCTATGAGAACAGCTCATAATGTGGACTTAGTAGTTCAGATCGACAGACAATGTCACTTATGTCAAAATATGAAAAAGAAGTTAGATATTGGTAGGCTAGAAACTTGTGAAGGATCACGAGAGAAAAAATATGACAAAAAAAGGCAGGTGACTACAGAGAATGCCAATTGATTACACAGTGTGCTAGCAAGAGAAAGAGATATATTTTTCAAAATCTAACTTTTGGGAAAGGGAAAAGATAAAGTTGCGGGGGGAGACCAAAGGGAGGCCACAAATTCCCTTTAGGTATTTCTACAGTCTGTGTTTTATTCGAGAACAACCACAAAATCCTACTTTTGGGATGACAAAACTGTCTGCAGTAACTTCCGTCGATGATAGCTTTGTGATATTTGCCTATAGGAACTGTTAAAAATAAAGCATAAGGATCTCACACACATTTATTTTTCCTGGGGATATTTGAAATGTTGGAAGCCAAGTAAATCTTAAATATTGACCACTATGGGTCTAATTTTATCCTTCTGCATGTGGGATGTTCAATTCTCCCCACAACATTTATTGAAGATGCTCTCTCTTCTCCAGTGTGGATTTTTTTTTTTTTTTTTTTTTTTTGGCATTTGTGTCAAACTGTCAAACATCAAATGGCTGTAGTTACATGTGCATATGTTTGAGTCTTCTATTGTGTTCAGGTCCCTACCTGTCTGGTGTGTGTGTCTGTGTGTGTGTGTGTGTGTGTGTGTGTGTGTGTGTGTGTGTGTGTGTGAATACCCTGCTGATTTCCTTCCTAAAGCTGTATAATATATACAGAAATCTGGACTTCTGGCAACTCCCCAGTTGTTCTTTTCATTGAGAATGCTTAGGCTACCCTGGGTCTTTGGTAGTTCTGGATGAATTTTAGGACAGTTTTCCTATATCTGTGAAGAAGTGATGATATAGAGCAGGATTGCATCAATACTGTAAATTACTTTTGATAGAATTATCATTTTCACAGTATTAATAGCTCATGAGTATGGGAGGCCTTTCCATTTCCTCGTGTCTTCCTTAATATCCTTCTTCAAAGATTTAAAGTTTATTAAATCTCTTTGAAGGTCTTTTATAGCATTTTTCTTCATTACATTTATTCCTGTGTTATTTTTTGAAACTATTGTGAATGAGAGTGTTTAATTAGCGGAGACGATGGGCATTGGAGGAGGTAGCCTGGGGGCAGCTGTAGAGTGAGATGGGTCTGAGTAATATAGATAATAGATGAAGTTTTCAAAAATAAATTATTTAAAACTGAATAACAAGAAAATTATGGAAGGATAAGAGAATCCTACTTAGGCGGTAGGATTTTATTTTAGTAAAAGAAAATAAAGCAGATAGAATCGAGTGAAGGAGTTTGAATTTTATATCAAGGCAATGGGGGTTCACACGAGATTTTAAATGTTTGAAGGAGAGGATAACACTGATAGGTTATGAAGTTCTTCCTAAAATATGTAACACACACCGTTTTATTACCATTCATCTCATATATATACATATATTCATCAAAAAATTTTAACTACTTCCTTTACTTTTGAGATTATAACATAACTACATTGCACACTCTTTCCATTTCCTCCTTCCACCCTGTCATAGATCTCTCATTGCTCGCTTTCAAATTCAGGGCCTCTTTTAAAAAATTGTTATTTGTGTATATATGTATATATAGATACATAGATGCATAGTGTTTAAAATACATGTATATTATTCATTATGATATATTTATATTTATAAGTATATTATATATTTATATTAAGGTATATATCACATTAAGAGAAAACACAATAAAAACAAAAATAAGAGAAATATTACTTGAAACAAGTTTATAGTGGTGAGTTATCCCAGCCCAATCCAACCGGGATCAATAAAGGCTGAATCAGTTTCGGTTTGTAGATGCGGGTGCACATGCACATGGTAATTTTCACAGAACGCCAAGTACTAGGTGTTACATGACAACATTTCTCGTACTAGCTGGCCAGCGCAAAGTGGGGACTTTACAAACAGAAACTCCGGTGATGTGAAGGTCATTAAAATCTCTCCAGTAAGACAGAACAGAACTCTGAGTAGAATAACAACAGAAGAAGCAAAAGGAAGAGACACTGAGAAGCGATAATTTGAGGAGTGTGGTGACTGGTTGGACATGAGAGTTGTGGAACGAGATGAGGAAAACATAGCTAGGAACTTTGCTCATGTAGCCAGAAGAGCACAGGTGAAACAATTCTGAGTCAGGTCACAGGAAGATGAGCAACAGCAAATACTTTGCTTTGAACAGATATGAGAAAGCTACAAGTATACAGCCAAGTGGGAAAGCCCCTCGTATCTGTCTATTCATCTCTACAGTTAAGATAAAGTCATGTGGTTCTACCACATAGCCAAATGTCACCTATACAAAAAGGCTTTGAAGAACACTGTTTCCAGTTGGCTGTGATACTTATTAAAATGAAAACACTCACACTTTTATTTTCATGCTGTCAGATGCTATAAGCATACTCTAATTTATATTTTTTTTTACTGTCTTTGATGTTAGTCACATATGCTTTAAAAAATTATCAGAAAAATTAGAACTAATGTTTCTGAGAAAAAATATATTCACATTACACACACACACACACACACACACACACACACATACACACACACACACACCCCAAATACAAATACGTTTTTAAAGGTTTATCCAAAGGAAGAAAAAGACTAGTGACAAAATAGCTGATTTTTCATTTTAGGAGACCATAGACAACTCCTTAAGATCTCTGAGCCTCGTTCATCTATGAAGTCAAGGCCGTCCTCATTTCTAGATGTCTTACTATTCTTGAATATATAAAATGTCTTCCTATAACATGCTAAGCCTTATCTCTTATTAAAGATCCTCTTCGAACATCATCTGCTATTTGCCGTTTGCTTGCCTTCCTTCATGCTGTCTCAGTCTTTATCAGTGACTTCCTTTAGAGCAAATTAATCTGCGCAGACTGTGGGCCATATCCCAGGCTTATTTTTAACTAGCGTGTGAGTGATAAAGACCTACAAGTCATTTTGATTGGTTGCTTCTATAACTACAGCAGGATTCCATTTACCACTTAGTCAAGGTGGTAATGAGGGTTTCTGTACCAGGCAACTGTGGCTGCCATCTGGCAAGCCAGCATTACATGCCTGCCTGGCAGGCAGAACCAATTAGTCAGTCCCCACACCTCCCAGGAGGCCTTCCTGTATTTTGGTAGCTGGTGTCCCACACTGAGCCTCTCCCAAACTCATGATGAATTCTAGGTGGGGAGAAGGAAGTTATTGCCCTTGGGTATTACAGAGCCAGCAAAGAGTCCAGATCGAGGAAGACCATAGGCAGAACCGCTGATACAGCAAACGTCTTTCCAGTGGTCCATGTTAGCAGTGAGATGCTGAGCACAGACAGGTGAACATTGGGATTGGAATTAGCTTATGTGCTTTGTTTGTATCCAAATAAAGGAGTGGACTCAATCTGGAAACAACTGTGCCTAGAATTTGAGCTTCACTGATGAGACTGACACTTCTCAGTCTTATGATACTGGCAAGCCAACTGACCTCATCTCTCAGTTTCCTCATCCATGAACTAAAAATGTAAGTGTTCCTTGCATCACTGGGTGATTTGAGGTAGAAATTAGTTAATACATATAAAGAGCTTAGACTAGAGCTTGGCACGTGGCAAATAATGCCTGCTAGCTCGAAAAGAGAGTAGAGAGATACTGAAGTCATGGTGTAGGAAGAATTTTTTTTCATACTGAGGAAGACTCCTTGATATAGAGTGAATTGAGCAAAAGAGAAAAACATATAAGCATAACAATTCTCACTCTATCTCAACATATAGAGAATAGAAGAAAATTAAAACGCAGCATTTCTGTTTTAGCCTTTATTTTCTAGTTGTTCATATAATGATGTTCTCTAGCAGTTGTGTAGTATTCTATGATTAGGGAAATCAATTAAAATTTGAATAAAGAAGAGGGCTGAATGTGTAGCTCAATTAGTTTAGTGCTTCTTTAGCATACACGGGGCCTGAGTTCTATCCTCAGCACCACATAAAGTAAGCATGGTGACACATGCCTGTAATTCTAGCACCCAAAGGGCAAAGAAAGGAGGGTAAGGGGTTGAAGGTCTTCCCCAGCTTCGAGAGTTTGAGGCCAGCATAGGATACATTGAACCTTGTGTTGAAGATGAGGAGGAGGAAGAACAGGAGGAGGACAAAGAACAGGAGGAAGAGGAGGATGATGAAGAACAGGAGGAAGAGGAGGAGGAGGATCTGGAGCAGGAGTGAGGAGGAGCAGAGAAGGAGGAGACAAAGGAAGGAGTAGGAAGGGGAAGAGTTAGAAAATGGAAGTGGTAACCGTGGCAAAAGTGGGTGAGGCATCTTCTCTGCACACTTAGGAGTCACTTTAACTCTAGAGTTTCAGGTTGTCATCTGTCACAGTGAGAGAAAAAACAGCAGCACCTGCATCGGGTGGTGCAATACACACGTGTGTGAGATGTATCTGAAAGCACCTGCCCATAATTAAGAGGTTTAAAAAAATGGTTAGTACTATTACCATTCTTGGGAATCATTCTTGGGAGTGATAAAACAGAAGAAATACATCAATGCCAGAGTCAAAATTAGAGAAAAACTTTTAGATGTTCACATAACACTATTAGTCTTTCTAATTCAATCTTTCATGCTGTAAACAAACCATGCCTTCAAGGACTATTATGGGAAAGCCAATAGGATGTATGAAAAGGAGTCCAGACTACTTGAGTTCCAGCCTTCGTTCCATTACTAATTTACTGGCTAGGTTACTCTTATAAATGGACTTCAGCTAGACCCTTTAGAGTGCACTCTGAAACACACATGGTAGGGTGTCAAGCAATCCATATGCAGTCTTTTGCCTGTTTCTTATACACAGATGATTAGAATCTGTAGGCATGTATTTCCTCATATGGCTAAAATCTAACTAGCATCTCAGTGAGTTTTTAAATGGCTATTAAAATTATAAGCTAAAAATATTTCCATTTGTGGTTTATGAGACTTTAAACAGCATTCTACTAAAATATCTGCCTGTCACTTAATGCTTGGCAGCACTGCGAAACGCCCACTCTATGTATCCACTTAATTGAAATTTCAGTAATTTCTGGAAATGGCACTCTGTTATCAATGAATCATTGGATTGGTCTTGATTTGGATCCAGTTTCAATGGGTGCTGCACTTGGCTTTTGATTTCAAGTTACTAATAATCATGTAAGTTCATCCTTCTCAAGACGGCTTCTATGGGTCATTTGCGTCGTTTCTAGTGGAGCCTAGTGATGTGTCTTCCCATCAAGAGAGTTTGGGGCCCATTTTTTTTTAATATTTAGATATGCTTGCCTGGGGTTTTGAAAGTTAATAATCTCTTCTTCCTGTAATGTGAAAGCAGACAGACTTTCCTTCTCTAACAGGCTGGAACCTCACATGATATGCCGGTTACATTCTTGTGAACTTGCGAGTTATCTGGGAAAAGGGAACTTCAACTAATAAGATGCCACCGACAGAGTGGCCTGTAGGCGAGTCTGTGAGGCTTTTTGTTGATTAATGGCTGATGTAGAAGCGCCCTACCCATTTGTGGTGATGCTAGCCTTGGTCAGGTGGTCTTGTTTTACGTAAGAAACCAGGCTGAGCAAGATATGGAGAACAAGCCAATGAGCACCGTCCCTCGTGGTCATGCACCGTCCCTCAGTGGTCATTGCTTCGGTTCCTGACTCCAGCTTCCTGCCTGATTTCCCTTCAAGATGGATCGTAATCTGTAAGACAAAAGAGACGCTTTCCTCCTTCCCTAAGTTGCTTTTGAATGTGGTGTTCACCACAGACACAGGAAGCAAACCAAGACACCTGGCTAGTGACACTCATTTACTGTACTGATTCCTGAGTATCAGTGGCTGCCACAGGCAAGCTAGGCTGACCAACTCAATTCATTGTCAGCAAACATGAGACACGTAAAATCCCCCTTGAAACTTACTTTTGAGTTGAAAAAAAAAATTATAATTTCCTTACTATGCAAAAAGACATGAATTCCTATTTGTATATGTTGCAAGAATGTATGTCTTTTGTAATGACTTGCCAAGCGAAAGCTTGGCTGTTTCTTGTTACTCACCCTGTTATCCAGAAATCTGTTACTGCGGACTCTTGTTAAGAACTTTTCACTGCTCTCTGGTTTCCGGCTGTTGCTTGAGTGCTTGCTTTCTTCCTTATCAGCAGCCTTAGCAGTGATTTGCTGATCATAATGGATGGTGGGTCCTGGCAGGTCTCTGCTCACCTGTCTTGCAGAATTTTTGGGTTTGTGGAAGGTGGTTTGAGGTTCTGTCTTCAACTTCTCATTCTGCGTGCTGTGAAGAGAGTTTGCGCCTTGTCAGTCATGAAGAACATTCATCACGCACAAGGCTGGCACGAGAAGCAGAAGGTGCTAGCTACTCTGGAAGTGCGAAGAGCAGAAACAGCCCTGTGGGATGCAGTGGGAAACACGGCTCTGTCTAAACATCACGTACCAGAGAGCGCCCAGGCTGCTGTCTGTCTTCTCAGCCTGTCTTTTCTCTACTCACTTCCTAATAATCTGAGTGTCTTCTCCGGAACACGACTTATAAGAAGTGAACAGAGTCAAAGATGAGCACCCACCATTCGCACATTGCTCACTTATAAATGAAATAGGTATTTCTCAGCCTTTGTACCTAGAAATGCAAGGAAGTCAGAATGTTCTGCCAGGCCCAGGACTGCTATGTCTCTGCTCAACTTTTTTACCCCAAGACTTCTTTCTCTCTCAACTGTCCTCCACTTAGTGTCAATGTGACTCAGAAAAAAAAAAAAAAAAAAAAAAAAAAAAAAAAAAAGAATAAAACCTATAGGAACAATTAAAATGTAACTAATAAACAAAAGTCAACCTTGTTTAATAAGGAATGAATTACGACCAAAAATAACAAGAAATAACTTTATATGTAGAAAACTTCTTTACCCGTAAACTGAAAGCTAGCAAAATGGCTTAGTTCTTGCAACCTGAGTCCAACCCCCAGGTCCCAGACGGTAGAAGAAAAATGGTTCTCACAGTTGTTCTTTCAGCTCCATACAGTACCTGCCCCCCAGAAAAACAAGTAAATAAATGTAACGAAAAATTAAAAATAAATAAACTAAATGTCAGTTACCACAGGAACAAATATAGGTCTTAAAGTGGAAATTTGTAAAGCATTCAAAGATCAAATGGCTGAAATTCTCTGATGACATATACTCTCTCTCAGAGAGAGAGAGAGAGAGGGAGAGAGATGGAAATGCAAAAGAAGTTAACATTTTATTTAGTAATATGTGGATATATTGAATATTTCTTCCGTGTTTTATGACTGAATGCATGAAACCATTAAAATAGTTGTAAATAAGTTTAATGATACAGTTGTTCAATAATAAAATAAATGAAAAATAAGCAGCTCAACTCTATAAAATGTATCCACACCATGTGAAAGCATAGTAAATCTAAAAAGTATTCCAGAAGCTAATAGTAAATATCTTTGGGTAAAAAATCTGGGCTGTTATGTCACCTCTGTGAATTAACATTCTGGCATATTATGTTGTTATTCTATGTTTCTACATGAAAAAAAATGTTATTTATCAGAAATAACTTTGAAGCAGTAATGCCTTGTGCCAAGAAAATCTTCTCTATACTGTACTTGTAATTAACAATGAAGAGGATTTGTTTTAAAATAGGACTTATGTCTGAGCACGAAACTCCAGCATTTGTTGATCTGATCCAGGTTAAGCTATGAGCAGTCCTTTGAATACATTTGTAGATTTCACAGTCATCTTTTTTATAACAGCAAACATGAAATGAAAAAGAAAGTTTAGAAAGAATTCAGGTCAACATCTATGTAAAAGAATGGAGACAATTCCTAAAAGATAAGTAGGAAAAAAAAGTCTGGGAAATCAGAGGAAAATCCAAGATCACCGAGTCAGCAGCAAAAGAAAACAAAAGGCCATTTCTAGAAAGAGGCCCAGACAACAATTTCCAGCGCCAGTGGGTTTTGCAGGGCGTCTGTAGGTTAGCCATATGGTAACTTTCTTAACACGGGCTGGGAGAGCTTGTTTCCGCGAGCTAGGAGAAGTGGACACTAGAATGAAGCTGGTGGTGGGAAGACAGAGATGAGGAAGCACAGGCAGGAAGCATGGCGAGTATGTGGAGAAGCCCAGCTGCACAAGTGGAGGACCGGCAACAGCCGCAGAATCTGGGTGATCAGACAGCTCTCGCCTACTGCGGTGTTTAGAGGTGGCAAAGATTTCCACACATTGCAACACTAATGTGAAGGAGAAGAATCCAATGAAGAAGTCATGTGACCAAGATAAAATAAGAAGTCATGTCAGAGAGGCCCAGTGCAGGAAAGATGCAATCAGGGACATGTGCCGTCAAATTTGTGTGTTTGGTGACAGCAGGTTAATAGCTGCTAACACCTTCCCATCCCCCTTTGGTAAGAACACAAGTCTTAGTGATAGGTCTTACTGACAAAGTAGGTGATGGAAAGTCTGAATTATGGAGAATTTATTTGAGTTATTGGGTATAAAAAGTGTAAGCGAGACCTGGTCCCTGGATGGGAAATGAGGACAGTTTGCCAGCCAGTTAAAACGGAGAGCACAGACATCAGCTTGGGAGTACGCATGCTCTCCCCTGAAGTGCTCAGTATCCTTCAGGGAGATTCCTAGAAAGGAGGCAGTGAGGTTTCACCCAAAACTATGCTTTTCCCATACTGGTGAGGTCCAGAGACAGTAGTGAAAGGCAGAATGCTAGCAAGAGTGCGTATTTGTCAAATAGTTCTTCTAGAGAGAATAAAAATAAAACCTTTTTTTAAAATTCAAGGTACTTAAAGTTTTATTAAAAATAACACAAACTATAAAGTTTAGAATTTTATGGTTTAGAGCTGATCTGAGCTTATTATAGCAGTCAGGATAACGGTTATCTGGGGCAGTTTGTGGGATTGTAACGGCCCAGGGTTGCAGAGGAAAGGCTGGGGAAGATCCAATCCAGGACACCTCAAAACGTAAGAAGGCAAGAGTTGGATACCTCCTTCCTCCCAACCTGGTACCATGAAGCTGGCCACCCCACCATCATCCCTGGTAAGGATGTGTTACCCTGACTGTTAGCAAGCTTCACTCCTTGTTTACCTTAAGATATTTTCCCCTGGACCCTACGGCCCCTGAATAAGCAGATGAAACATCTTCCAAAACCCTTGCCACACAAACCTTGCCCTAGAGACCCTGTCCACCTCCCCAGGAACATAAATACCTGCCCCGCTCCAATAAACCGAACCAGTTCTCTGAAGCCTGGTGTGTCCTTTACCTGCTTCCCTCCTAAGACCCTGCACTGATGGGCCTGGCTAAGTTTCATTTCCTTCAGCCCAGTTCTGTGTACAAGGAACCAGGCTACCCCTGGAGGTGGGGAAGCAGACGTGGAGTGACAGGGGCCAAATGTAGGGTACAGGAAAGATTGTGTGGGGCTTTGGGTGTGGTGCCTTCCCCTTTCTTGAACTGGGCACTTGCTGCATGACTGTACATTTGTAACTGACCAGTGAGTGGTGGACACACAACATGTGCGTTTTTGTCAGTGCAGATATAGTTCTTTAAAGGGAGCAGAGAAATTGACATGAAAGTTGCAAATACACCTGCCTAACATCCACGTGTCTAGTGAGCATTTCAAAGAATTAGTACTATTTAGTGTTCGGAGGAGAGACACATGCCTATGGTCTGTAGTAACTAGTAAAATAATTGTATTTACTGACTGTTTACTTTCATGATGCCTACTCTATAGTTCTTTCCATCTCTTAGTCAGGTCCTCAAATCAATTCCAAAAAAAAAAAAAAAAGGTATAGTAGCCTCGTTTTAGGGTAGAAATCAAGGTTCCGAGATTTTAAGCAACTACATGGCTTTTCAGTGGTAGACTCTGATTTAAATAAGCAACTAGAACGGCTGGCTTTACATCCTGTGAGCAATGTGATCACAGGGACAGCGTGAAGGCTTGGCGTTGCCTAAGAATCCAAAAACAAAGAGTAGACAACCAAAGCAGCAAGCACAGACTTTGAAGGCCATGGAGCAGACATAATGCTCCTGAACGGAGGCTAACAACCTATATCATCATTGTTTTACATGCCTAGAATTTCTTTCTCTTAGTAGATTCAAGACAAAAATGCCCAGGAAATTCTGCAGTGCATCTGCCTGTCTTTTAGAACAACCACAGTAGATGTGAAACCAAAAATAACCTGTTAGGTCTGCTTCAAGTAGAAACTATCTTTAAAGAAAAATACATAGCACTTTAAAAATTAGCATGAAATAGACTCTCCAGCTGAGAAACGACATGTGTCTCTGCTTAACACAAACAATTCTTCAACACACATTCCGTGTTGTGTTGTTCACAAACTCACAGTTCTTTCTCCTAGGCAGTGTGTTAGCTACCTACTTTACTGAAAATAGAAGCTTGCCATTTTAAAAGGAAAGAGAAAACACGCCACCAGTCGTGTGTGGAAGCCAGGCAGTTAGCTTCGCCACGTGTACTTCTGGCTCCAGCTTCTGATCCTAGGGGCACTGTGAAGAACTCAGTGGCACCCTGGGCTAGAGCAATTAGGAGTGATTACAGTGCTGCTGAGTGGTCAGTAAATGAGGGGAAACTGCCCAACTGTTCCCCCTTCCACTCTGGAGCCTTGCTGCAACCAGGCCTTCAGGGCGCCCCACTGCTGAAGCTCAGTCCTGGGGTTAGAGGGAAACACTGCAGGGTGAGCAGCAGCATCCTTTGCCCTGGTGATGGAGGGTCCCTGGTGGCCCTCCCGTGTAAGTCCTCCTCACCAGATCACACGTCTCATTCAGATTACATGGAATCTCAAATAGAGGACCCAGGGGGCTCAGCAAAAGGTCACCAGATGCCATCCTAAAGGTCTGCCAGCCTTGGCAGCCAATCAATGCCTCCAATTTCCAACCATGTGTCAACTATCCTCTAGAGCAGGCAGCCTGAAGTGTAACAGCACAGGGACTGGTGATCTAATTTTCATTTTAGTAAAATGTTCTTATTTCATGTCATATGAGATCATCAGTACAACAAGGGTCCTGCCTCCCATCTTAGTTTTTAGAAAGACATTTAACATAAAATAGCAATTGGGGAGGGAATATACCTGAAATATCACGGTAACTGAAAGACAAAGTCTGTGATAAAGCATATTGAAAATGTTACTGTGAAAACCTGTGAGGGCTTTTAATTTTTTTCTTTCCTTTTTCAGCCACAGGGACACAATGAAAGAAATTTGGTTTCCAGAAGGATCTTAAAATTATCTTATACTTATGCCCAAATCAAATCACTTCTCCATCACTAGTGATGCCATAAATGTATACATCACCACAATAAAGTCACACTTTATGCTGAATTAGTGATTTGCAAAGTAGGTATTGGTAAAAATAGATGTTCATGGATATTAAGTAATTTGCTCAATGCTAGTCAGTACAGATTTATGACTTTAACCCAGCCTCATATAGCTCCAAAACTTGTGTGCCTCAATTTCACACCTATAATTTCATAAACTATTTGAAACTAAACAATATAATTTTTAATCTCAACTTTAAAATATGAATACAAATTTTGGCAAAAAACTAAGCTAGAGTGGTATCTAGTCTGTCTTCTAACCTAGGGTCTTTGTAGCATCAGATTGCACATTCAGCCTGTACTGTACTTCCCCAAAGACAGAGATGTCACAATCCCTAAGGAGCTTAACTCTTTATAGCACTGGGCTAAGTTATGGCATTAATGAAAATTGGTTTTCATCAATTTTTACTATATTTTTGGAGAATATAGCAGATTTCTCAAATTAGTGTGATTACATGGAGAGTATAAAATTAACTCAACCAGCAATTGTTATTTGCTGTGATTTACTTTTAAATTGTAAATGATGGGCTGAAGAGATGGCTCAGAGGATAAGAGCACAGTCTGCTCTTCCAGAGGTCCTGAGTTCGATTCCCAGCAACCACATGGTGGCTCACAGTCATCTACAATGTGATCTAGTGCCCACTTCTGGTGGAATGCTGTATACATAATAAATAAAAAAACTGTAAATGATGACATATCAGTATCTGTGCTCTCCTGAAGTCTCTCTTCATCAAATGCAGTTGGTAGCGTGCACCACAGACCTTGTCTTCTGTTTGCCATTTGGCTATGTACAACTTCCTCCTTATTCTGATGGCTGTAGATATCCAATCCAGCCGTTGCATTCCTACTGAGTTTTTTTGAAGATCACATTAAGTAGGGGAAGTACACATTTAAACAGAAACATTCAGTAGCATGAAAACTGAATAAAAATCTAAGTTATATAAAAAGCAATATAAATCCATAGAGGAGGTTCAAAATACACCCATTTAAGGAAGATAAAAATTACCTCTTTAAAGAATTATGTATCAGTCAGCATTAAAAGAGAAAAGAAGAAAGAAAAAAATATTCTAAGATAAATGGATCAGTTGATTCTTGGGAAAGTGGTAGTATTTCCCAAGCTATGAACCTGGTTCATATCCATGTACCACAGAGTTCAAGGCCATCACAAACAACTTAGTGAGACCTTACATTCAAGCAAAAACTGCTAAGAACAACAACAAAACAAAATGGCTGTAGATATTGTTCCATTGTGGAACACTTGTCTAACACGCGTGAGGCCCTACGCTCATTCAGTGCCGGCACAGAAGGAGAGCACAGCACAGCACTTCGCCTAGTGCTCGGTGGCCCCAACCAATGGTGATTCAAAATTGTTTGTTATGGTTGGTGCTTTACCATCATAAACACCCCCCTCACCACCCAGGTCCGTAGCAGATGCCTTTTCCTCTTGCTTTCTAGAGCTTGCTTTACTAACATGGAGCCCAAAGTTCAAGTGCACAACATATGTTAGATTACAGCAAAAGGAAAGCTGCACAGCTGCAAAAATATCTAACTAGCCTGATATCTTGTTACCCGAGAATCATACTAAATACAAGCTCAAGGACTTGCCAGCTTGGAAAAAAGCAAAGACTGGTTAGTACTAGAGCCGGCTTGTGAAAGATAAGATTATTTAATTCCACAGAAAATCCCTGAGCAACATTGCATTATGGTGTTTGCAGGTACGTTATTTTCAGATCGTGCAATTTTGGTCTCTGTGAAATAAGTAACTATTGGAGGTTTTGTGTCCTTTCTACTTGTTTTCTTTCCCATTTGGCTATTACAAATCGAAACAGAATGTGCAACTGCACATCCTCTTCAGCACTTATCTCCACTTCAGTGCACTGAGTGAGATCCAGCCACACTAGAAGGAAACAGCACTCAGGTTCTTTCTGTAGCACACCCTACATCAGAGGTTCTGAACCTGTGGGTCCTGACCCCCCACCCCCGCCCCCACCCCCACCCCTGCCTCTACCCCCACCCCAACCCCCGCCCCTACCCACACCCCCAGCCCCGCCCCCACCCCCACCCCCAGCCCCTGGGCCGCAGGACTGCATATTAGATATCATGCATATCAGATATTTACATTATGATTCATAAGAGTAGCAAATTATAGTTATGAAATAGCAAGGAAATAACTTTACTACGGCTGGGGGTCACCGCACCATGAGGAACTACATTAAAGGGTCGCAGCATTAGGAAGGTTGATAACTATTGACCTAGATGCTATACACAGTCTTACCAAGTAGAATCAGTAATTATTGCCACAATGTTTTGTTTGATTGAATTAGACTAAATCAGGATATGTAAAAAAAATCATGGCTTTAATAGTATACTGTGCAAATATAAACTTAGTTATCTCAAAATTTTAACCAAATATGTAATATCTTCATACAAAGTTTTAATAAACACACAGAGATACTTTTGTTTCATTTAGATTTTAAAACAAAAGGAGACAAAACAGCAGAGCGATTATTTTAAATTTCTGGTTAACAACAGAAAGGGTAAACTTACACATGAATAATTTCTGTAATAATTTAAATATTTAATAGTTTCACATGGTTTCAATATATGGGTTTAACCTATCCTGTACTATTAAAATTTACTTTGTCACAGTTTTTTTTTATTAATTTAAACATTCTGCTCTGTGAAATATATTCACTGGTGCCTAGATCCATGTTACTCTCTTTCTTAAGAAACTGGCCAGGTGGACTCTTAGCAGCTCCCAGGTCTTCTAGCTTAGGCTGGGTAGCTTTAGCAGTTAGATGGTTTCAACCTGCAAGTAGGTCAGCCTTTCTGTGCCTCTGTGCTAAAGGCCACTCCTTATTCTGGTGGCCTGGGGTGCATAATGGTCCATTTAGTTTCTGTGATATTCTTCTTGTGATCTTTGCAGATCTAATATGGGTACCCACCTTGCAGATGCTGACCGACCATCCCTGTGCTACATTGCAGTTTTCTTTAGGGGATTCTGTAGCTCTGTTAGTAGTCACATCATTGCTAAAGCTACGTAATTGTGGAGAGGAAACCCATAAATCTGTTTCTTACTGGGATCCTGCTTTATAATTTGTGGAAGTTTATGAAGTTAACCAATACATTCAATGATGAGTACAATGGCCACCAGGTTCTTCAAAAGATAGCCTGTGCCCCCCAGTACTAGAACTTGCCTCTCTGCCATCTTCAGCAGCTTCCAGGCAAAGAAGTCCAAGCATCAGTATTTTTCTAGTGCTTGGAGAATTGTCCTATTTAGCTGGAGACAAGCTAGAGTCATTTGGAAGAAAGGAACCACAATTGAGCACGCTCAGCACAAACACAGACAAAACTTAAGTGTTTAACTCATATAGTCATGACTGTACACACTTACCAAGGATAGACTTTCATGAACAATGCTGATTTGGTTGTTTGTATGTTTTCTTGCCAGGGTCGCTCAGCATTTGCTACCTGCATCTTTACTAGGATGAGTACCTGGTTTCCCTTGATTGTATGTTAAAAAGTATCACACACTAATCCTCCCCACTTCCAGGAGGTAGAATTACCGATCATTTCATCACTTAACAGCAATTATTTTGATGTGCACTTTATTTTCGTACAGTCTGTGCCTTCCCAAACTCATGCTGGAGCTTACTCCCCATTGTGAGATACTGAAGGAGAAAATATAACCAAGCTGTTATTTTTAGAGTGGGAACTATATGAAGTGATCTGTACTAAATAAAAGTGTAGAGTAGAACCATCCACACAATAGAACCCTGAGATGTGAAAAAAGTGGAAAGAATGGGTAAAATAACATGTGTATACTTAATAGAAAGAAAAAAAACACCATGCATATCCGTACCACTTAAGATTGCCAAGAAGAAGATCATCATCAGACATAATAGACCCTCAACCTTGTACCACTAGAATTACAGCACAAATAAATTTGTTTTGCTCAGATGTGTCTGGTTTGTGGGACTGTGGTGTTAGCAACAGCAAATGAACAGCAGGGTATCACCTGGCCCAACACTACGCCTTGTGTCAGGCCATAGTGAGGGGAATGACCCATCAGACCGGGCACTGCCACTCCCTCTCATTCCTTTCCCTTGGGTTGCACCAGTGCATCAGTGAGGGCGTGGACTGCGTAATCGAAGCTGCTCTTTGTCAACATGCGCAGACCCTTGGAGATTACTGCTTTCATGGTTAGTTCTCATTGATAGATATATAGATATATAGATAGATAGATAGATAGATAGATGATAGATAGATAGAGAGTTTGGCTATAATTTATTCAATGGTCATTCACAATCTTCTGGATTTCATTCCCCATTCTTACCTATTCTTTTTTGGAGATGAAACAGAGGCATGATCTTCCTTTCAAGGAACTATCAAACACTATTCAGGAATCCTGAGTAACATCTGTATGCTATTTGAAAGCTTGGGATCTCAGGCCTGCATTCCTTTAAAGCAGCTAAACTCTGTCTTTTAGATCTTTACTTTTCTTGGCAACTGCAGTGCTCTAATTCACTTACTCAGCTTTCAACACGTGCAGGACTTTGTACTTTGTGCAGAGGATACAGTTTTGTATATAGGACTTCACACTTAAAGAGAAGAGACAGAAATATGGGAAATACTAACATGATAAAATGCTCGGGGGTGTTATGGGAGCTATCAGGTACATGGGATTTGTATTTTAGGAAGATCCTCCTGGCCATGGTGAAGAATGGGGATTCTTACACTGGAATGTGTAGGAGTCACTTGGGATTCCACTTAAAAAGCAACTCTGGCTGAGTGCATCTGTAGAGGGAGCTTGAGATCTACTCAGGTTCTCAAGTGGGATGGGTGCTGGTGGCTCATGCACGAAGCTTTGAGAGCAGGGCTTCATACAGACCAACTAGGGCACATGGAATTCCCAGACAGAGAGTTGGTTTGAAGGCTTGGATGGAACCTTACAGGGAAACGATGATAGTAAAAACCACAGGATATTTGCTTCCTTCTTCAAAGCTCATAGATTGATCTCCTTTGTAAAAAGTAATTGTGTTAAATGGGTGTTGAGTATTGTTTTTAATCTATTAACATCATCACAATTTGAATGCACAAAGGAAGGGTGGCGACATCTATTCCATCTTGATTATAATAGCTCCCCTCAGCACAGATGGCTGGTTATTATGGGGTGAATTGCGTGAGTGTTAAGATTACTATGTTTGGCTGTGAGACTCAGCTTCTGCTTCGGCCCCCTGCTGCGTGGAGTCTTTCATGGACCTCTATGTTAGGCTCCCGTCCTGTTCCTTCTCTTCAGCCGCTTCCAGTGTCTATTTGACCTACTGAGTGAGAATCAAGCATCCTCCCTAGGGTCCTCTTTGTTACTTACTTCTTTACGTTTTGGATTGTAATACAGTTGTCCTGTATTATATGGCTAATATATGCTTAGAAGTGAATATATAGCATTCGTGTCCTTCTGTGTCTGGCATACTTTACAAAGCCAAACTTTGGGTAAAGACCAGGAAGTCTTATGGAAGAGTCCGGGGATAGGAGGACCTGGAGGGTAGAGAGGCTACACAAGAAGACCAACAGAGCCAATAAACCTGGGCCCAGGCAGGGGAAAGAGGTGGGGGCACGACAAAGGCTGATGCACCAAACAAGCATCATGCATCTGGAGGACCTAGGGCCCCTGCTCAGTCTCCATAGGGGTCCCCTAGTGAAGAGATCAGGGGCTGTCCCTGCCATGCCATGGATTCTGTTGCCTGCTCTTTGATCACTTTCCCCTGGCAGGGTGCCTTACCAGAAGAAGAGGATGCAGGGAGTCCTGATAAAGCTTGATAGGCTGGGGTCAGTCCATAGGGGAGAAAGGCTTCCCTCTGTAGGACTGGAGGAGGAGAATTGGGTAGGACCAGGAGACAAGGGAGGAGGCGATGATTGGAATGTGAAGTAAATAAAATTTAAATTTTTTTTAAATTAAAAAATACTCCTATGTTTGAGTCCCAATCTTATACCTCAGAATATGGCCTCATGTAATATATATATACACATGTGTGTGTGTGTGTGTGTGTGTGTGTGAATATGGCCTCATGTAATATATATATACACATGTGTGTGTGTGTGTGTGTGTGTGTGTGTGTGTGTGTGTGTGTGTGTGAATATAGTGGGCCCATGAACCAGTTGATCGTTATCTTGATAAAGAGGGAAGAAGATTTGAGTACAGGTGTGAATATGGAAAGGCCACATAGTACCAAAAGCAGATTGGTAAACAGGGGTACAGAACACATTGAAAGCCTTTTCTGGCACTTCTGGAAGGAACTCAGCCAAACATTTACCTGAGTGTTAAATCTTTAGTATCCACACCTCTGAAAATATAAATTCTGTGTTTTCTGGCACATTGACAGAGTACCAAGCTCACAGACAGTTCTAGATCTGCAAGTTTGACATAATATTCCATCTTCAACAATGCCCTACAGAAAATCTATGTTAAATGCACTTCCACTTTTCATTATTCCTTTATGCTTGTCTTTAATTCAGACTTTCCTTTGTTAACACACCCTTTGCTATCTAGTTAAGCTTCTTATGCAGATTTTTACCAATTGGTTCAACTCAAAAGACACAGCCTTTTCTGTAGCCCTGAGTTAAGGCATTCTGGACAAGATGGCTGTTGAACTCCTTTACCTCTGCACCAGGTAGGCTTTTGACAACTGCTTACTTTTGAACTGCAGGAGATTATTTTGGCAAAGCATATAAACAGTGTTGTGCCATCCAGAAATGACAGCATTAGGCTCATGGAATACCTGTTTTACAAGAAAAAAAAAAAAAAAGTACCACTTTTATAGTGCCTCAGGAGCAAGGACTGTGGATTTTATTTGAGTTTACTTAACCTATCTTTTAATCCTTTATTATTTAAATTAAGGAAGGGTTCCTCATCATTTTCCTCTTAGAAAGGAACTACACTTGAAATCCTTGAAACAGGAAGCTTTAAAGGGGACAGCATTGTAGAAAGCTTCTGATCCCAATTGATCCATCATCTCAGACTGTCCCACACAGGACTCCTATTAAGCCTGGCATTTCTCAACATTTAGAAACTGGACCACAAATGCTATCCCTGGCTTGTTTCACAATTTCCTCCAATTTTGGAGGGCCCTTTTCAAAGGTATTATTTGCCCTAAATCAGCCTGAAGTAACTGTAAGAAAACGTTGTCCCATTTCCTCCACGGGGGTTGGGTAGGTTTCTGTTTGCTCTCTTCATCTACAGTTGGTTATAAGTTGTTATTGGTCTTATACAGAGAGAAAACTGGGTTGGATGCAGGGATATCTCTCCTTTTTTTTTATCTTTGTTTCATACGTAAGGAGATAGGAGCTGAAAAGAAAGGGGGATATAGAAATATAGAGGGAGGATAGAACAAAAGGTAGATTATTGAATCTACTCCTCAACTCAAGGCCTTCATTGTTACAAATAAGGTTATTTTTAATTCATTGGTATAGAATTTTGTATATTGATGCAAATCATGGTCATGTCAAATACAACTCTAATTTTATCACAAGAATAAATATCCTAGGTCTAACAGATAGATATGATTCTATATATAGTTAAATAAGGTCTTCAAAAGCCTCAGAGACCTACAAAATATGTCACTTAAAGATGTTTTTATTATTCTAATGATTCTTTGACAACAAGACAAGTTAACTCCTGGCAACACCCAGCCTACCTCAAAGATGATGATGAGCATCAAAGAACCTCCTTATGGAGATGGCTTCACATGTGGCAAACAAGCCCCTGGGCAAAATGTCCTTATTTCTGCCCCAGGCAGAATTCTTTCTAAAAATGGGCAAGCTTAGATGTAGGAAGAGTTGATGGCCTAACTCTGCCAAGACAGGGCAAGCAAGTCCTCAATAGTTCCTGCCTGACAAATATGTCTGTCAGACATATTGGGCTAGAAAGCTGACAATGATGTTCCAACGTTATAGAGAGTGTCGGGTGACTGTTTAGGAGTAAACTGTCTCAGTCATTTTTTTCATTTTGGAAGCTGCTGACTTGCACTTCCAGTTCACTCAGGTCATTAAGTATTATTCCTTCTCAAGTCTCTGATGGGGTTGAAGACCAAATAGTTTAGTCTTACAATTAAGCTTAGCAAGTTAGGGGTCAAGAACTTTTTAGATCAAGATAGATGTTTTAAGTTAATAGAGATGAGATATGATAGATATTGATCTTCATTCTGAAATTTAGACCCCAAAAGATAGGAAAAATGTTTATTCTAAGTTTGCCAAATATAAATAGCCAAATCACTAAGAATGTAACATTTATATAATTCCTGATTGTCTCATGGTTCTTCCTGTTGTATATAGTTTATTTTATTCATGTGTAATAATATAAATGTATATGTTAAAAAGAAACATAATAAAAATGGGGAAAAAAGGGATGGGGCTAATCTGCCTCAGGAGGAAGAGAAAATAGAGGTGTGGTAATGTTGTCTTCCTGGTAATGTGCACTCAATGCCTAATTTTCTTTGCTTTTCTCACAGTGACAAGGAATTGATAAAAGATCTTGAAATGGTCACTTACCTCATTCATCATCTACAAAACAGAACATATCTTCCTTCTTAGGCATGGGATATACATGCAGTGGCAAGCATGTCATAGCATGGTATTTGGTTTTCATTAAACACTGCATCTTTGAGAGGATATACTTCAACAGCAATGGCAGAATCGTTTATGAGGTACATGAGATAGCCTGGTCACGGGAAGACGCCTCACGTACTTTTTTTTTCTTAATCCTCTCAACAATCTACTATACAGGTGTCATTAAATTCCAGCTTTATAAAAATAGAACAGAATGCAAGACATATCACTACACTTTCTCAACATCAGAAAATCAGAACAAAACAAAACGAAGAACAAAAAAAAAAAAAAAGGACTAGTATTAAACCTCCCATCTCTCTGTTCTGCAGTGATCACAAAATCATGGAGCCCACCCAGCCATAGTCACTTCCTAGCCCACTCAGACGTGACTGATGATAGCATTCATGTTGGAATTGCTCTGGGGGACAATGCTAGTAGTGGAGTAGCAAAAGCAGCTGGTGTTGCTGATCCATGTTAGTGACAGTGACCATAGGACATTCATTCAGAGATTCTCAGTCAGTTTGCCTTGAGCTGAACTCCAGATGTTCTTTGCTAAGTGTGCTTTGGGTGGTTGTCTTGACTTTGTAAGTACTACTACCTGCATCTGTGTCCAATGATGCAATAGTGTAAAGTACCAAAGAAATCATCTTTTGGGGGGAAAAACAACTAGCTACAGACCTGCCTAAAGAAAAGAGCTCTAACTGACATTCCTTTATTTCAAAAAGCACTAAAGCTCTAGAGGAAAGATACTGTTAGGCCCTTCTGTGCCAAACACCTAGTAAACGTTAAAGATGGGTGATGTGTGATGACCCTCCTCAAACCTGTGTCATTAGTGGATAGGGAAGACAGACATGTCGGCCACGCTCTGAGAAGTTTGCTTAGAGAAGGAACAAAAGGGAAGAGAGTAAGTGAAAACCCTACACATCGTGATTCCTTATTAATCCCAGTCCTGTAATTCACAACAAATTGACTAATAGCCTGGCTCCCTGACTCCCTCCCAACACCAAATTACTGCATGTGGTAGATTACAAACTTGACTAGGAGAAGCAGCAATATTCCATTAATATTTATAAGAGTCATAATGCTCATATTTCCCATCTATTTGGAAAATCAGCCCAAGTAATTAAAGAGAATTGGGGAATTATAAAGATGAAAATATCAGAAAAATTGCTCATGGACTTATCAACACTATTTTATTTCTACTTTTACATCTTAATGGCTCAATTTAGCAAAGATGGCACTGTTAAAATTTCTTAGTTGGAAAAACAATTTCATTATTATTCAAGGAGCACAGTAATTTTTCAGAGAAGAAACTTACATCTGTGGCTTCTCTACAAGGTACCGAAAGTGCTTACTTCCAATAATCTTTACTATGATCTCTGGCATTGGCTCTGACACACGGTGGGTATTCCAAGCTGAGGACATGGTCCCTCTCCAAATCTTGTCAGATCCTGAGGGGTAGAAAACAAACAAGCCCTTCCTGTGGATTTCCCATCGGGTAGTTGAGTATTTCTCATCAACAACATCAACAATGACATCAGGACCCACTGGCATTGTTTCTGTGAAGTGATTATATATAAACTACCCTAGGGTAGTGACTAAGTTCAATATACTTGAAAACAGAAAGATTATTACAATCTATGACCTTTTTTCTAAAATGAGATGAAATTATGTGAAAGGGACAACATTCTTGTCCTTTGAGAAGTCATAACTACAAGTGTGAAAAGCTTGTTAGAATAACTCTCTTAACCCTCCCTAAATAATTCAGTTGTTTTGTCACAGCTAGTCCTTATCTTGTTCAGACATAAGCAACTTATTCCAAATGCTTTTGGGAAAGTTTCATTTCCTTACTGGAGTTTGGATGGGAGTGTCTATGTTATGTACAACTTGTAATATATAAAGCATATGCTTCTCTCCTGTTAATTTTCAGCATATCGTGGGGCCTAGGAAAATTGGGTATAAATGAAGTTACCCTATACCTCACCTCACTTAACACTCCCAATAAGATTATCTTTTACACTTTTAAAATTACATTCTTGTGTATGTGTGTGTGTGTGTGTGTGAGAGAGAGAGAGAGAGAGAGAGAGAGAGAGAGAGAAAAGAAGAAGAAGAAGAAGAAGAAGAAGAAGAAGAAGAAGAAGAAGAAGAAGAAGAAGAAGAAGAAGAAAAGAAAAAGCTGTGATCAGTTTTCTGCTTCTACAATGTGCGTCCCAGGAAGTGCACTCAGGTTGAAAAGCTCAGCCATCTCCTCAGCCAGGGTGGCAGGTACTCCTAACAATCATGGCCCTTCTTGATTCCCATCAAGGGAAGAGGTATGTATAGCTGGAGCTGGCAATCCTAGAAGGACTGCAAGGCAAGCACTCTGATAACTTAGGTGACTACATCCTTCTGCACTACAGACCTGGGATGGTACTGTCCTGCGGCCAGAGCAGAAAGCCTGGCGTTAGTAGGACATTTGAAGAATCGATACTCCACTCTGCTGCTCCTGTAACCCGTCTATGATCTCCGAGTGATTCCTGTTAGGCTCCCAGACTTTCGGTGAATGTAGAAGACAGAGTGCTTTAGGAAGCACTGTACGTTGAAAGAGGCATTCCCTATCTCCAGTCCCTACCCACAGACTCTGCAATTGAGAACCTGCTTGAGATGACCCCAGAGTGTGTAAGCCCGAGTGATGCTAGGCGAAGCTGGCTGGCCACTTCTAGTTTCAGAGAGTTCTAGAATTTACTGTGGTTTAAACACTGGCTCTACAGAGTGGGAAATTAAGCCCCAGAGAGAGTATGCTATCCCACCTAGGAATTCCAGATTGGAGGCAGGAAGGGCAGAGGTCTTCCCGGTGTTCTGCTATGGTAGCTACAGCAGGGTCCTACCTACAATTCCAACTCATTCCGCGGAGCGCTAAAGCCCCAAAGAGACCCCATCCAGCCCACCACAGGCTCTTTGAAGCTATGGGTATGGAAAGCCAAAAAAGGAGTTGAGACTATCTGGGATGTCCCGCAATGGGACATCGGCCTTGAGACCATCCCCAGTAGCGATCAGAGGGGCAGGCAGTCTTACCACCAAAGTCGTACTTTCTACTTAGGAAATTCAGAGACGCAAGTGCTTCTGTCTAAGAAGGGAGCCCGAATGGAATGGAATGTTGTATTGGAGCTCTGGAATCCAGCCAATCACAGGGCCTGGCTCGCGGCTGGGGCCTTGCAACCCTGTCACTAAGGACGCAGAGGCTGTTGCTGGGCGGGAACCAGATTTCTCCTCCACGCTGTCAACAGCTAATCCTGGAGGGTGGAGGTTGGGGACCAGGTGTGGCTGCTAGCAGGAAGGAGCTGAGTGTTTTGAAGTCTGTGCTGTAGGATCCCTAAGCCTTTGTGTAAACTCATTTTACCCTTTTGTGGGCTGATGCTGCCCGCCCTTCCACTTAGACTTCTGCTTTGTGAAACCAGTGCAAAGCCGGAACCTTTAGACTGACCCGCACTGAGAGTGGCGAGGTTTTGGGTTCAAGTCTTTGCTCCAGGACTGTTTTCCTGCTGTACAGTGATACAAGATGACGATTTGGTGACATCAAATAACAGAACCCTTGCTGGTGTAACTCAGTTGTCAGAGTGCTTGCGTAGCGTGCCTCAAGGTGTTGGCTCAGTCCTCAGTATGAAGATCTGGGTTGGATCCCCAGTGCCTTACGAAACAGGTGTGATGGGCAGTGTCTGTAGGGAAAACACTCAGAGGGCAGGAGGACCAGAAGTCCGAGGTCATTCCGGCCACCTGCTCTGGGTAAGCCTGGGCTACGTGATATTCTGTTAGAAAATAAATAAAACAAGAAAACAAAATAACATAATTTTAACAACCTTGGATGGCATCGATAATGCCAGATCCCTTATTTGAAGTGGATAAGAATTGCCTTATTGACAACTGCCACTAAGCATTTTACATTTATTGTAAGGGAAGAGAAAATAAAGCTGGGGTGTTGAAAAAAATTACTCAGAAGCCCAGAGGCAAGAGAAGGAGCTCAATTCATGTCTCAAATATCGTTTCAGATCTAGAGGACCATGGTAGATCTCTCAACTCCAGCTTAAACCTGAGATTTCTGTGTGAACAAACCTCTAGTGCGGCAGTTCTCAATCAACCTTCCTAGTGCTGCGGCCCTTTAATACAGTTCTTCATGTTGTGGGGACCCCACCAACCAAAAAAATTTTTACTTAGCTACTTCATAACTGTAATTTTGCTATTGTTATAAACCCTAATGTAAATTTTAGATATACAAGATATCTTATATGTGACTTTTATGAAAAGGTCCTTCAACGTGCACGGGGGTTGTGACCCACAGGTAGAGAATCACTGCTCTAGTGACCAGCTCAACCAATGGAGTTGGATTTTCCCCAGCTTCTCAGTATAACTTAGGATATCCAACCTCCTGGGTAGCTTTGTCACTCCACCCTGATTTCTAGGTTCTCTGTATTGAGTTTGAACATCTGTAAATGTGGGTAGTGACGCTTTAAGTTGACTCCAAAGTGGCGTCGTTGTTTGTTTCAGCCCCAACACCTGAAGATCCATCTTCAGCGTCTGGTTCTGCTGTGTTTGCAGTTTTGCTGCTGTCTCTGCTACCAGCTGCAGACAGAGAAGGGTGGCCTTACATAAGGGCCTAACTCTCTGGAGGGTGAGAGACATGGGCACTTCTCAGGATACACACTGCCATGGGAGCAAGAGGGAAGGGCTTTTTTTCCCTTTCAAGTAATCTTTGTGAGGTTGTCACTTAAGTTGCTCCTTCAACACTCCATCTTCCTAGGACTGATCTGATTATTGATCAACAGGGATTGGAACGCACGGAGGCCTGGCATCTGGTGGAGCTACCAGTGAGGATGGGTGTTGAGATTTTGGATGCATGTTTGTACGATCATATTCTGTCAGGAAAGCTGGTCAACAGAGGGATGCAGAGCTGAAGATGAAGCCAGTGGGAAGGGTGGGACAGAACCTGGATCCAGCTGTGCCTGAAGTGAGACTTAGCAATCCCGGACACGGGGGTAACTAACTTCCCTTTTGCTGAAGATGTTGAGACGGACCTTAATTGATATTTACCTCTAAAGTCACCATTGGTTCTCTTGAAAGTTCATATTCTCTTTAAAATTTAGATGTGGGGAGCAGTTAACCTGTTAGATATAGACTCTAAATTCTGACACAAAGCTTGAAGGGGCAGTAAATTATATCCTTTAACCTTGTCTTAACTGTATAGGCTTTATCATGGCCAACTTCAACTAATGACCTTGGCAGGATCTACTTGGCCCTTTAACTAAATTGGTTGTTTTCAGATGAAATTTGATGTATTACAATCCAAGGGAACTCCTGCTTTGCCACTTCTGAACCCATGAGCATGAGCTGCCATTTATTTATTTTGTCTGTAAGGTGGAGACCAAGAATAATGGCTATATCAGGATTGCACACCAAGCACTTGGAAACGTCCTCAAACCTAATAGGTTGACGATAGACTATGCATTTACTTGTAACAATGAAAATAGCACAGTGACTATGTACTATGTTCTAGGAACTGCATTAAGACTTTTACCATCAACACTGCGTGTCATAGTCACAACATCTTTACAAGGACTATCCATTCTCCCATTTCAGAGAAGAGGAAGCCCAGCTTAGCAAAGATACCTTGCTTGTGGGAACACAGTTGGGAACTCAGAAGCTCAAGTGAAGTCCAGGTGCAGCCCACTCCAGGAATAATCAGCTCTTTCCCCACACAATCTCTCTAGCTGTTGTCATTATAGCTGTTCATGTTGTGTTCCTGTTGTTGTTATAACCATGAGTGTCCCTGTTGGTGGTATTTTGAAGCTGACATCTCAGGCATCACTGCCGAGGATGCAGCGGTCCTGAATCAGGGCTGGGGACTTTTTGTCTCTCACTTTGCTTTATGAAATGTCATAACCAAGAAACACCTCTCCTGTGGTTTATATTAAACAAGGCAAAACAAGAGGTTCCGCAGTAAATGTCTCCCTAAGATTAAACACTGTGGTTAACACCGCCTTCCTTCCCTGGATTCAGCAGCTTTAGACTACGAGTCACCGGAGACCGATTCCACGGAAGCGTCGCCATCCGGCAGTCAGCTCCGTCCTTCGGCCTGAAGAAAGATGAATTGCTGTAATAAGAGCGCCAAAGAATACCCCCTCCCCAAATGTCAGGACTTTCCATTTACCACCACACACAGGTGGGGGGAGGAGAGTGGAGTCCAGTGCGCTGCTTTGGTCCATGTAAGTCAAAGTGGAAGGAGAATATAAAGAGGGGGCAATAAAAACTGATTTTGAACATCTTAATCATAGGTCTATAAAAAAATGAGGGGCTTTGTAGTGGAGTCTCCAACCAATAGAGAAGACATCAGTACTGGGCTGTATTGCAAAAATATGTGCGTTGTGCTGTTTCATTCATTCTTTCCCTCCCCTGCTTTCTCCCTTTCTCTTTCCCTGCCCCCTCCCTCCTTCCTTCCCTCCCTTGCTTCCTCCCTCTTTTCTCTAGGAGATGATAGTCTTTGTTAATAATGGGGACCTCAACTGACAGGACAAAGGAGGGCAGGCTGGTTCTAGAACAGAAGGGAGAAGAGAGTAGTTAACCCCTCTCTTCCTTTACTGCTCTCACAGCTCTGAGAGGACCCTGAGATGTACAAACTTTGGAATATGCAGGGCCAAAGTGCCACAAAGTAAGTAAATTCACTAGCAGAATGATGTCCTTGGCCATCCTGGAGGCCAGCAGTCCTTGTTAACAGGGCTATTTCTGTCAGAGTGTAAAGTACCTCTTAGCTAGTTACTGGTGGTTTGCTGGCCATTTTGGCATTTCTTCCTTGACTTGCAGATTAATTTGATGTTCATTAAATGTTCTCTTGTGTATGTATGAGTCCATATTTTTCTCTTTACTAGGACAAAGTGAGAGTGGATTAGGCTTTCTTCTCAGTGTGACTTCTTCTGTTACCATCCTTTATCTATACAATACCACAGTGGGAGAGACTGAGGATCAGGCTAGACTTGTATTAACAGATAAAGGGACACACAAGTCAAACTTGAACAAACTCAGAGGCCTGATTTGCACTTAGCGTGGTTCTGGTACTTCTTCACACAAACTGCCTTGCTATTCTTTGATCTGATTTCTTCTTGGCTAATACTAACCACATACATAAAAGTAGACGACAAAATGCTTTTTAAAGATGCTAAGAAAAACATTTGGTTCATGCACAAGCATGCTGCCATTACATTTGCCTCACTAGTGTTCTTTATTAAGGCTCCCTCTGGCCCCTAAGCCTTTATGTTTATGTCTAGCATTTCTCCTCTTAGTCAGCTACCTGCATGTGCAGTCATGTGTTGCCAGGGATTGCCTGCATGCCTTTGCAGACTCTTTGTTTGCTGAGAAACAGTGAAGCTTCCTTATGCCTCAGCTCCTGACTTGTAAAGTTAGCTCAGATCCTCTTTGTGAAGCTGTGCCACAGCGGCTCGTGAATGGACCCATTCTTCTCAGTAAACCAGCAGTCTCAATGGGACCACTCTTGGCTTCATAACCACTGCTTTAGTAACCCTCTCCTGCTCATCAACCTTTTACTTCCTACGATGTATTTTTATTAAGATCATTATTTAACAACTTCATCCACATGTAAATTACAGTGTGATCACTCTTTTTCCCCTGCCGTTTCGTATCTCCCTCCCATCTCAATCAGGACCCACAATAACCAATCCTTCTTGAAGATTCAAGCTTACACCTAGTTATATTTTAGTCGCATTTTAAATTTGGTTATACAAGATACTAGGTGTCCATATGATGTTTTCATATATCCTTTGATTTGGTTAGCCCTCTCCTTATCTCATCATTTCCTCTGTCCTTTTCTGCTTTATCCTTTCTATACTCAGTGTTCAGTTGTTTTTACTAATGATAAAGTCTATGTCCTATTCACATCATCCATTCTATGCAGAGTACTGGAACCTAGCATATGATCGTGTATGTATATTAAATTCCTAAAAAATGATCAGGTTTGTAATATAACATGATGATGACATTGGAAGAAAGAATCAAAATCTCTATTCAAGGCTTGCTTTGTATGAGTTACTGGACAAGGCATTTTTATCTAGCACCTCATTTAATTTTAGTAACGCACAGAATTACATTCTCTATTATTGTGGCAGAGCAACCCCGGAAGCGGTTCCTCTAGCTTGTATTCTTGCTGAACTCATTTTAGGTTTGACTAGAATTTTATATCCTTGATGGAGAATCTTATGAAAAATTACCCAGCTCTGTTCTAGGAATGTGAAGTCAAGATGATGTCCCAGCTAACTTAGCTTGGCTTCTGTTAAACTTCCTATTTGTGCAGAATCTCCAGATAACTGCTTATCTTAGCTTCTCTCAAACTGCTTGCTTGTGCAAAACCTTCCCCTGCAGCTGCCTAATGAAACAGTATGATGTAGCTTTTGCCTTTAAAAACCCCTTCCTCTAAACACTCAGTGTTACACTTGGGTCCCAAATACCTGAGCATAGTCCCAGTCAGCTGGAGTAAAGTTTTCAGTTGGCTATAGACTGTATCTGAGTGTTCTTTGATGGGCTCCCAATGAGAGTATGATGACATGGAAGGAAGCTGTTCTCAGAAGAGATTAACCAAGATGCCTCATTATAATGGTGAATAGACTACTTGAGCCAACTCTAGCCAAAGGGAAGTACTCATGGACTGCAAAGTCAGGGACTTAGAGAAGATTTCCCTGTTCTGATTAGGATCAGCTCTTCTCTGTGAATCAGCTGTGTTTATTCTTGTCTCTGATATTCATTGATGTTTTCTTCATCTCTCAGACAATATGAAAGAAAATCATCAATCATAGTTACTGGATTTACATCATGTTCATTAAAGAGACTCCAAACCTACAACTTCTCAGTTTGCCCCCCTACAGCGAAAAGCAATATGGCAAGGCCATGCCCAAGAACATTGAAACCATTCGGCTTTTGTACTAGGAGAAGATGTACAGTGCAGAATCAAACAAACTGCTGCTCACAGGCGCTAGCCAGAGTCCCGGAGGATCAGAAGGCTCAGGAAGTTGAATAACTTGCCCAAGGCCTTGCCAACAGTAGGTGGCACAACTGTGACCCAGAGCCATGTCTGTTGAACTGGATAACATACTTTCTCCTCAGAACATTATGTTTATGAACTTTGGAGTGTGATAAAAGAGGCAGGGGAAAGATAATTTAAAAAAAAAATCCCAAGAATTAACAACAGAACAGAAACTTCCTCTGCTTTTGGTTGTCCAAAAAGTTACTTGCTTTTATGTTTTAATCTATTTAAACAGAATCAGCACTTTAGACTGAACACACCCCTCCAGCACTCCATATGTTGAAATGCCCAGCAAAGGAACCGAGTCTCAGGGACTGAGGCTCTGGAGAAGGGGCTGGTGGCCCTGGAGGCCACACAGTGCCTGTAAGGCTGAACAGTTAAGAGCTCTTACACTGAGGTCAGAAGCTGTGGATTCAAGTGTGACTCTACCATGCCTGTGGGCATTTGTGGTCAATATTATAATCTACCAATAGTAGATAATAGCAGCTACTGCCTCATTCTTTTTAAAAACAACATTTGTTATTGTAAACAAATATTTACCAAGTAAAGACACTCTTCCTGAAAGCTTTATGTACTCACTAACACATTAGTCATCTTCAGAGTAGGGAGTATTATTCTCACTGAAGGACACAGTGACAAAGAGAAATTAGACACTGTGTACAAGATGGCGGCTGGACTGACTCCTTTTTGTATAGTCATCTTCTGGACATCACTGGGAAGAGCATGTGCACATACAACACATGGACAGCATACGTCATGGTCTGGTTGTACCGTATATCCTCCATGATGGCCCCTGCTGTTGTCAGTCCCAGCTTCTTCCTGCAGTCTCAGCATCACACTTGATTCATGAGCACTTGAAGAAGAGCAAGGAAGTTGGATCTATTTTCTAATACTATTTCAGGGTCTAAATGAAGGACCTGTGTGTATAGTCAGGACTTTCCAATACCTACTACCCCTACCACTCATCAATAAGCATAACCTTCTGTGGGAGAAACAGAATGTGGTCCCAGGTATGAGATGTTTCTTGATAGCACTTCCAAGTGGTCTGAATTGATTTTTATGATGAAACTCACTGGGAGAGAAACATCTATCAAACATAGAGTGAACATAATTTTAAGGCATTGTAGCAAGGTGTTGAGGATACAATGGTGAACCAAACTGCACTGCCCCTCTCCTGGAGTCTGCAAATAAATATTACATGGGATATAATGTAAAAAGTACCAACAAGAAATAAATAATAAAAATTGGAGGACAGGAAATTTGCTTCTAAATAATGATTTAAGGAAGAATTTGTTGAAGTGTTAATATATGAGCTGCCTTTAAAATGTAATGATTGGCAGATAAAAAGAACAGAAAATAAACAAGGTAGAGGGATTAACAAAGCTAAAAATTGTGATAAGATCAAGGAACATTCTACTTTCATCCAGAGAAGTGGGAAGGATGTTGACTATATTGAGTATTAGATTAGAATGCATATATTTGTTTTAAGTACAGCAAAGAGATATGCATATTTCATATGAGAGTGAAATTATCTCTCTAGTGTGTTAGTCAGGAAAAAAACAAATTACATGTTACCTATATCTCAGTTCCTAAAAAATGGCCTGCAAGATGGCTCAGCATATTAAGGCACTTACTGCTAAGCCTGTTGGCCTTAGTTCTATCCCTAGAAACCATATGGTGAAAGGAAAACACTGATTTGTAGAAGTTGTCCTCTGAATTACACACACACACACACACACACACACACACACACACACACACACACACTGGATATAATGGAAAAAGTGAATAAAGTCGAGTTTTTATTCACACAATATGTAGAAATTTTTCTAGGACAGTTATCCTTGATACCTTGGTTCAAATATCTGGTCCTTGATATCTGTGGAAAGAGGAACAAATGCACTGTTTCTGCTTGTGGCCCAGTGGTTAGAATGAAAGAGTTGGGCCTCCCAACAAGAAAAGAGGGAAGTTGATAATTTGGTTTCCATGGAGCCGGAAAGAGAGACATGTGTCATGCTGAGGCCTCTTGTCTACCATACTCCACTTGCACAAAATTCACTATGGTTCAGAACAAATTTGTATTTGCAAACAACGTAGATATATATGTAAGATTTCTAGTAGACTGTTAATAGGAATTTTCCCATCTGCTGCATTTACCACTTTGAAAAGAAGAAAATGTTGATTACCGTTTATATCTATTCACAGCACACATTGAAAGAAAGTTACTTACTTATTTCTTTAATCTGCCCATTATTATCTCTAGAGGGGTGTAAACTGGTGTGCTTTGCATGGGACTTGGGCTTTGGTGACACTCAACTGGCATCTCCTTTGGATTCAGCTGCAAGTTTCTGCCTTAACCAAGCATGACAAGAGAGAACACAGTGGTTATAGAATAAAGCCTACGAATGCAATGTGAACATCCATCCATACACACATAGCCTCTGATGTCTGATATTTTGTTATTACCTCAAAATACCTTCGTTTTCTATGTGGTAAAATGTAGAGGTTATGTGCTTTAATTGAAAGTTCCTGGACTCTGGAGTTGGCTAAGATGATCTAGGAATCTAAAGTCTCAGTTTCTCTATTTTTAAGTTGTCACTGATAACAATGTGTAAGCTAAAAATTGAGTCTGGTGACATTTGACTTTCTTGCATACATGCTCCAGTCTTCTCTTCCCCATTCCTCGACTCCACATCTCTTTCCCTCCCTGTTAGTGATGGTAGGGCCTTGGGTTCTTGACCTAATATCAAAAGGACTGGCATAAGAACTTACACATTGCAAAAGTAGAGAGAAAAGTTTATGTTAAAGGAAAGCAATAGTTAAGGGTCAGAAATAAATTAGCAAGATTAGCAGTGAGCCACAGAAGTGACTATCCTCAAGGATTCAGATTATGGTTTACAACTCTTTTTATGGGATTCAAGAAGAAGAATTTGATTAATAGATGAGGTCAGATGATCAATTTGTATAGTGCATGTCCTTCCCATAACGCTTCTGATTATAACCATATGCATGCCCAGCTATTCATAGAGGGTAAATGTGAGGGGCCTCCTTAGAAGTTCACATAAGAACCCAATTTTCCTTACTGTGCATTTACCCAAAATCAGCTCAGCCTGACTGGTTTTGGACACATTGCGGATATATTGGAGAAGAAACTGTTGAAATTTTACTTTTGTATAAGGTGATTGATTGGGTGAGTTGTTTGGAGATGGGTGTGTGTGCAGGGCACAGGCAGGTAAAGGAGTTTGGCCACCGAGAGCAGGGTTAGAAGATGCGCTGTGCATTACCCTGTTGAAACAGTCCCATGTTACTGAACTCCACCTATGCCCTACGTCCCTCCCCCTTTCACCTATCTCCCCACCTGTCTGTTTAGACATGTCATCTATTAAGCTGTCAGTCGTCAACAGATGTGGGGAAAATATTGTTAGTTCGGTTCAGAAGGAGTGGAAGGAGAGGTTCCAGTATGATTATAGCCTGGATTTACATATACCTGCTGGACTCAGCTGGATGTACCACAGGGGGAGTGGATTCAGGAGAGGGCTTCTTCCTTCTCCTCCATGGATGGGGAAAAGTTGCTGAAGGAAAAGAGCGAATAGCTTAACGTGGATAGGACTAAGGCAGAGATAGGATAACAATCAGTGTTTATCTAAATTCTAGGTCTCAGGTACCCCAGTCTATACATCGCTAGGATATGATTATGGAAAGTGTGTGAGAGACTGTGAAATACGGTAACTCACGGAATAGTTGTTTGTACAGAAGGTGGTTAAGTATCCCTCAACAGGGAAGCAATGCCATATCCTTCTGCACTGTCATGAGGCCTAGTGTGGCCTCTACACTGGGGAGGAGCACAAGAAAGGCAGCTGTGTGGCCATCTCCCAAGGGTTTGGTATGTTGAGCACTCTGGTAAAGAGGGTCCTTGGCAGGTAACCAATGTTCTCCTCAAGATCCCCCTCATCTGAGACTGACAAGACAGTATTGTGCTCACGTGGTTTTCCTGATACACTTAAGAGAGGAAGAGAAAAATCTACAGAAGTACAGCAGTTGGTGAGAATGGGTGGAAAACCCACCAGGGACGTGGTGGTTTTATTAGAGGAAATGTCTTTCCTATCAGATGCATCAATTCTAATTGAGGTCCCACTATGAAGACCCTCAGAAACGTGGGTGAGGAAGGAAATAAAGATGCCAGGTTTTCTCTGCTGTCTGGATGAGGCCTTTTGGTTTCAGTTGAGACACTACTGGCATTCTTCATTTTGATGGACTGTCCAGAGCATTGCAGGCTGTTTAGGATCACTAGCTCCTAGAAACTAGCTTCCAGAAGTGTGTGACATTTGTTGTAGTACTTCAATTCCTGACCAAAGGGCACTCAGCCTTGCTGTGTTGGCTGAGGGTCAGTTCTTCTATGGGGACCTGTACAGCTTCTGTAGCGGAGACCTGTTGTATTTGTGTGCTCAGCACATGTGACTAAGTTTTTCTTTTCTTCAGAGCTTAGTGCTCTTGGCATCTTGCAGGCAGGAGACCCACTTAGCAACCCAGCATTCCTGCTAGGACACTAGGTCTCCCCAAAGTGACATTTGTATTCTGTTGCGAAATGGGACTTTGTTCTTCAACACCACAATGTCTTGTTCCGTGCTCAACAGATACTGAAGGTGACAATTCTGATAAAAATAAATCTGGCATCCTTCTGATCTCCTTAACCCTGAGTTCATACCTGAGGTATGAACAAGTGGAAAGAGCAGACTTCTTTGAGACATGGCTTTAGCCAAGAACTTCTTAGCTCAGACATACAGGGATCTGCAGAATATTATACAGGAAGGGAATGCTATCTTTAAGATTGTGGCATTGTCCCCTCACCCAGACAGGGCCTTATATTTGTCAAATGTAGATGTTACATTTTGTGTTGCTGTGACAAAATGCCCCACAGAAGCGACTTGGCTTCAGTCTCAAGTGTGTTGTGTATGTGTGCTGCATATGGCTATGCTTGTATCTTTACTTATGTACACATGTAACTATGAATATGTGATACATTGTATACATGTAACTCTGACTATGAGATACATTGTATACGTGTAACTGTGAGTATGTGATACATCGTATGTAAATATAGAAATGCATGACTATGAATATAGACATAGCTGAAGCTTTTTCAAGTTCCTTCAAGTTTTCCCCTTTGATTGGAGATTCAGACAATTTCATGTCATAAACTCTTTAATAGTAATTCTAAATACATACTTCATATATCATTTGACAGTTGTTCATGTTATATTAACAGAGATTCCATAACAATGTTCCACAAACCATGTGCCATAAATAAAGATTTTTTGTTTCAGCTCTAGAAGCTGGTAGTCCAAGTTCAAGATCTGGACAGACTTGATTTCTTCTTCTCTGTCCTGCACATAACCACCTTCTTATTGTGTGCCCCTGTCCCTGGTGTGACTTCGTTCTTAAAGAACACCAGTGATAATGGACAAGAATCTACCTGGTGACCTTATGTTAGCTTAACTCTCCTTAAATCTCCTCATCTGCATAGTCAGATTTTGAGATTCTTTGGCCTATGCGTTTAATATATAAATATTTTGAGAATGTAGTTTTGTTCCTATTATACTGTGATGTTAAAACACCATAAATAATGTCTAAGGATTGGATATACAAAAGTCACCAGAACGAAGAGGTCTAATACGGTTGCAATAAGCCTGCTTCACAGATCAGTAAGCTGAAGCAGGAGGATCTAGAGTGCAGAGACATCCCATGTTACAACAAGATAAGACTGTCTCAAAAATTAAAAAAACAAAACAAAAACAGGCAGATGAAAAGAAAAACAAAATGTTCTTTGCCAAAACTGAAAGCCAGAGAAACTGAATTACTCAAAGATAGAACGTCCATTTGGTGTTACAGGTTGTCACCCACATGATGGCTTAATATATTCAAGAGAGACTGTGTCTTATGTATGTGTGTATCTACATGTCTTTCCATGCATGTGCCTGTGCTATTTGGGTCTGGGAGGGAGGTGTTTGGGTGAGGCTGACAGGATGGACCTGCCAGGAAGCGGAACTTCCCCTCAACACTAGTTATTTGCATCTTACAATTAAGAAGAAAACACCCTCCCTTCCTCTGCTTAAAATACCAGCAAGGATGCTGCCAATTCTAATCTAGACCACTCGGTGGCAGTAAAATAGAAATGTCTGCAGACAAAGTAGAAATCCCTTCAGAATGGTAATACATTTTATAGAGCAAGACAACCACAGTTGTAAAACATTATCATGTATCAATTGGCATATTTTCTGATCAAATCTTTATAAGGCTCAAATAGGCTCATAAATACTGAGCTCTCTGGTTTGGCTTGCTCATGCGTCACGCTTCCGTTCAAGATATTTTGGAGGGATGGAAATCTAGCAAATGGTTGAAATATCAAAGCAATATGCCACTGCCAATTTGTTTTCCTGCAATCGAGGGAAAATATATGTGCCTCGATTAGAAACACCACCCAAACAAGAAGAATCTGCTATGTTTGAGACTGAGCTCATTTCATATGCAAAGCACAGCCCAGGCTGAAGCAAACCAACAGCTAAATCATTTTGCTACTTGATTTTTGTAAGTAAGTTCCAATTTCTGTTTCTACAGGGTATCATTATGCAGGGGATTTTCTTTCATAAATAGTTATTGCCTGATGATAAAATCAGCCTTGATGATAAACACTTAAAATCACATGGCAGAAAAATGTCAGCAAAGCAAGCTTTCACTAAAGCCTTAATCATGTATTGGTTGAAAAGAAGACTAGGAAGATGTGGCATATAGACACACAACGGAGCTTTATTTAGCCATAACGAGGAAGGAATCCCCGTATTTCCACGGAAATGGGTCAAACTAGCAATCATCATGTTAAATGAAATAAACCTGACTCAGAAGGGCAGACAGCAGGTTTTCTTTCACATGCAGAACCTAAGTTTCAAAAACTGGCTTGAGAGTGGAAAGGAGACCACTTGGGAAAAGGGAGAAAACTAGTGGGAAGGAAGAAGTGAGGATAGGTACAAAGGAGATAACGCACAACAAATCCCGAGTTTTCCTGCCAATTAAAGACATGAAGAAATCAGGCATGGTGGCACACACCTTTAATAACAGCACTCATGAGTTAGATGCTGGCTTAGTCTACAAAGCAAGCCCAGGACAGCCAAGGCTACACAGAGAAACTCTGTCTCGAAAAAAAAAAAAAAAAAAAAAAAAAAAAAAAAAGAAGAAGAAGAAGTAGGTGGAGGAAGGTGAGGATGAGGATGAGGATGAGGAGGATTGGGTTGGTTTATGACTATCCTAACAGAACAGTAGTGAAAATGAGGCCTGGGTATTCAGTGACCTCCTACAAAACACCCCTGTTGAATGGGTTGCCACATGGCAAGGTCAGACTTCCCACGAAGCTGTGTTAGGCTATGGATTCCGTTCATTTGGACGCACTCAGCAGTGTTTGTCTCTGAAGCTTGCGAGTGGTTGAGGGTTCTCTGTGTACATTGATCATCTTAGAAAAGGAGGCTGCTACCAAGAAAGCTCTCCCTTCACCACAGGGGCCACCTATGTTCTATTAGCACCTTCAACCCATGGGGGGCGGTGCTTATGTTATGGCAGCAGCTGAGAGCTCTATTTCCTGCAATCAGTCCCCTAGATTAGGTCCAGGCTTGTATTTCACCTTTAGCAGTTCGGTTGCTTCTCCTGTGTGTTTCCAAAAGGCTTTGTCTAGGTATTTTACCAATAGCAGAGACTATGCCTGCAATATTACTGGGAGTTACACAAATGGCCCTTAACTAACCTGTGTGACATGAGAGAATGGACCTATCTCTTCCCTTTACAGAGTGGCTCTCATTTTAAAGGGGGGAATTTATCCAAGAAACCTAAATAACATGCAGTATATAAAGTTTGAGGCATGTTATATATTATATACCTATATTTATTTTAAAGAACTATCCTCTTAATTATGTGCATGCATATATTATAATTATGTATATTATCTATGCACTTTCATCTGTAAGGTATATATACACATATTATTGCTTATTTTGCCTTAATAATAATTACTGACATCCTGGTATTCACTGGCTGTTATAGAAGGTCTTTCATATATTGGTATTATTTAAAAATCTCTGAATATAAACTGTTCCACTTATGAACTAAGCACACAAAATAACTGTGCACCTTGATACTGTTCACACCCATATCTGCTCTCCTCTTCTATCCTGCAGAGCCAACGGGACCCCGAGAGGGAATGTGACTTCCTAAATTGAGACAGTGGCAGAGGTGAGTGGTTCACTTTGGAACTTCAAACTTTTCCCCCAATTCTCTTCTTTCAGCATCAGAGTCTTTTTTGTATAAAGGGAAGAGAAGATGAGAATTTGTTTCAACGCAGCAGGAGCAGTGCCTCAGATTTCAAGGTTGCATGAGGCCCAGGCTTTCCATTGGTCCTGTTGACTCTGACAAGCTGCCTGGGACCCGTGTGAACAGATGCTGGCTTGTGGAGTTAGCTCTCTCACAGAGCCATTCACTCTCATGGCTCTAACTACTGCAAAAGTTTAGAACTAGGAAATGAGAATTTTGTAATTCATTTGTTTGCATGCAAAAAAAAAAAAAAAAAAAAAAAAAAAAGTACTTTTCAGCTCTCTTGATTGTGAGTGGCTTTCTGCCTAAGCCATCTTGCTGTGCATTTGTTGAAGAAATTTATCATTTCCAATTTGGATAAATTCACTGTTGTCAGAGAAAGCTAAGCACCAGAATTCACTGAAAAATGTATTTAAAGCAGCTTAAAAATGAGGATGACTATATTTTCTCATAACAAGCAGAACAATTTTTTTAAAAAAAATCAATAATAAGAACAACAGCTAATGGCGATAATGTCTTCCCTGACTCACAGGGATATTTAAAAATAAAATGATGTAATTGATGGGAAACACTTTGAAAAATAAAAGCACCACAGAGTGCAAGACATTATGATTATCATATGATTGTCCCTTAGCACAGCTAAAGTGAGCCTTTGTCTCTCTGAGGACCCAATGTCATCCTTGATAAGTCATGTACATAACTCCCAGAGTTTAAAGGTGGGGCTTCAGGCTCTTGTACTTGTTACACTCTCTACACTGATGAGTTCAGATATGTGGCCAAAGGCAAGGCGCCATCTCTCTGTGCCTATGTTCTCAATGCTTACAGATGTGGATTAGTATCATTAATAACTGCTACTATGTACAGAGCCGTTCTAAGCATCATGGCAGTTCTCACCTATTTGATTACAACAGTCAAGTAAGTACTGCATTTAATATATGAAGAAAATGAATCACAGACTACTGGAATATTTAGACAAAGTGACACAGCTAGATTCTGTGAATTGTCTATGTCAATCCATGGATCTTAACCTTAGAGACGCAATGTGTACTGACTTCCATGATCAAATTTGAGCTTTCCAGCATAATTTTTATCTAAACTCTCTGTTCTTGAGAAATGCCTCTTTCTACAACACATGTCACAGTTTGTGGTGGGGCTTCAAACATAGATCAAGTGCCCTCACGTGTCCGTGGGTAGAAGTGTGGCCAGGCTCAGCCAACTGGCTGTTCATTCTAGTCCTAATAAATGACTCCAGGGTGAAAGAGTCACCATTAGATTCAGTGGGATAAATATGAATAAAAAAGAAGGGACTATGGTCTAGAGGGTTGTTGTCAAAAATGTTTTATAGAAGAGAAGAGCGGGGTCAGCACAAGACCAAGCAAGAGAGGAGAACCGTCATGATGCGTTCTTTACCCTTAACAACTAACTCTTTAGACTAGACTTTCAAAGTACATAGAGTCAGTATTCAGGCTTTTTCAAACAATCCTATTTTAAAGAACTCATGGGCGCAGCTTCTATGTCATATATAAAACACCCTGTTTTAAAACTGATGCCAGGTCCCCTGGCTCTTACAGATCCTCCTCCCTCTCGGACAGGCTACTCAGTGGGAAGTTAATCATGCCTGGTATAGTAAATTTAGCCATTTTATCCTTCTCTGGTAAGTTCACCCTCCCTAGAGGAGCACGTACACCTGCCAGAGCGTAGTCTCTAACTCCATACTAAAAGTGTACTCACATAACTGAGATAGAAGTGGGTAAAGCTTCTTTCTGCAGCAAATGTAGACAGAACTCCAGGACAAGTCAAATGCAGAGGACAACGGGCGTGGAGGGCCTCTGCTACGTTTAACTGAGACAAGTGAATCATTCCTCCATTAGGAAAAAAATAAAGTCAGCAGAAGAATGTCCATAAGCAGATAAACTTAAATGAAATTGTCTTGTAAAATAAAAGCATTGATGTTTTGTGCAATGTATCCTGGGTGTCTTATATTGTTTGGTATAAACAGTAAAATATTGGAGAGATGGCAACATGATACAAATACAGAATAATTTTTAAAAGTATATTTGGTAGTGTAAAAGAAGTTTACTTTTGCATTTCTTAATATAAGCCATTTGACAGTGTTAGAAGGAGCCAATGGGACAGAACCAGCAGCACATACTGCCTGTCTTTTTTTTTTTTTTGGTTTGAATGTTTTCTGTTGACTTATTTCCTAGTTTATATCAAATTGTTGTTTCATATCCAATTACTATTCTTTAGCTTCTGTGTCTTTCCTGGAGATGACTGTTAGCCAAGTTTGGCCTTGAACTGAAAGCAAGACTCCTGCCTCAATTTCCCAAGTGTTGCATAATGCTGGAGTTCAATGTTTTTTAAGATTATCAAAGTTTTATTTAGATTTTCAGAACACTTGAAAATAAAGAGTATACTGTACTTTTGTTTTTATTGTGTAACTTAAAAATTTCTCTTAATTACAATTTGCCATCAAGGGTAACCCCACACATAATGTGCTCTTCAGTCAGCCCTGATTTACTTCCTAACCTCACTCCCAGGTGGCTGGGGTGGAGGTAGGCTGCTGACATCCCTGTGGGCAGGTGGCTTGTTTCTACTCAGTGTGGTGTCTTTTCTTCTTGTTGTGGCTCTCGATTGCCCTTCTCAGGGATTCATCTGGAATGAGACCTGAAATTCTCATGCCTGTGTGACTACAGCCCATTTTGGGGCAACAAACCTTCTTTTTCCTCTTGTGCTTGGATTCGATCATGTGAAAAATGGCTCACTGCATATTGAGTTGTAAAGATGTCATTTAATTTTCATATGTTCTACCACTCTAATTACATTTTTTGTCTTAGGCTTGTTTAAAGCATTGTAACCACAGTTCCTTAGAGTTCAAGTCTGATGACTGTAAATCAATCATCTCACTCAGAGTCTTGATGCTCCTGGTGTGGGCTGTCCTTTGTCACATAGCTTGTATGATAGCTTATGGTCTTTCTGTGTGATGTCATTCTTCCCTAGAGAGGTTCATCATATCTTCAAATTGTCAAGAAAAGGATGGGTTACTTTGGCATAGTCTAGGCCTAACATGGTTTGAAGCAGGGTTCCTTTTTGATACAGTCCTCTTTGCCTGGACTTCATTCTCCAGAATGTTGCCCCTAGAACTGTTATTATTTTATTTTTGTGTTATAGCATACAGAATTCCTTTAACTACTATACTGTAAGGACAAGTCGGTGTCTTAAGCATCATAATTCTGTCATCAAAGAGAAGCTGGTTCTTGGGGTAATTCATGGATTCATGCTATTATTGAATCATCAAGTTAGCTTGCCTTCTCTGAAGTGTTCTCAGCTTTGCTCTTATGATGCTTGCATGCTGGGAGCAGGGCTAGGCATTGCACTTTGCTGACACAGTCCTGAGGAATAGAAAGAAGACTCACCTTTACAAAGCTCTATGTAAGTGTGAACAATCTCTTGTGTAAAGGCCTCTTTTCTCAAAAGGTTTCACCATACACCAGCCTTTGCCCAGAAATTAGTCACATACCAATGCCCAAACTTGATTCTGCCAGAGGAAATATTTGGCTTAGGTACTGGTCAGAAATAACCTCTTAGACACGGAAGGAGATCTTCTATTTGATCACGGAGTCATGGTGAGAATGAGTAACCAAAATTTGACTTTATGAACAAAAAGGGAATGATACACAAATGCCATGTAGGCTGACAGCTCTCTCCTTTCCAGAAACCCTCTGAGAAGCATAGTCCAATCATCTGCTGAGTTTTCAATGATAGGAACTCTAATATTTGAAGAGTTTAAATGCCCAGCACAAGTTTAAGTACATAGAATCACGTCTGTTGTCTCTATTTAAGTAAATCTCCAATTCTGTGTCTTGACCTCTTACATTCTATCATGTTATGAGTTGAATAGATGCTTTTCTTTGAGTCTTTATTTATAACCATCCCTACATTATTTCATCTTCATTCATATAAACTAAGATAGGCAGCATGATTATTGTTTTCCTACCTGTCCAGGTTTTACTATAAGCATCAGAAATACTCAGGCAAGATGAAGATGCTGTGTTTGAAAAAAGTTAATCACATATAGGTCCAGCATTACCTAAAACATTACCTAATGTGTGTATGTGTGTGTGTGTGTGTGTGTCTCTGTGTGTGTGAGTGTGTATATGTGTGTGTATGTTTCTGTATATGTTGTGTGTGTCTCTGTGTATCTCTGTGTCTCTGTGTGTGTGTGTGTCTATGTCTGTGTGTGTTTCTGTATATGTTGTGTGTGTCTCTGTGTGTGTCTGAGTGTGTGTATGTGTGTGTGTCTGTGTCTCTGTGTGTGTATGTGTGTGTATGTTTCTGTATATGTTGTGTGTGTGTCTCTGTGTGTCTCTGTGTCTCTGTGTGTGTATGTGTCTGTGTGTGTGTGTCTATGTCTGTGTGTGTTTCTGTATATGTTGTATGTGTCTCTGTGTGTGTCTGAGTGTGTGTATGTGTGTATGTCTCTGTGTGTGTCTGTGTGTGTATGTTTAGGAGGCTCAGAGGGAGTGGATATGTGCTGCTGACATTGTCCTGGCCATATCAAAACCCTGGCCTCAGGACGAGACAGAAATGGCAAAAACAATAAAATAAATAACAAAGCCTTGCTTTCTGGTCCACGTATAGATGTTGATAGTGTGTGCAGAAAACGTACACCGTGGCTTCCTTCCCCCAAATATTTACAAGCTGAAATCTCTCCTACAGAGAGCAGTCCTACCAAGATTAGCTATTTTTTCCTCCTCAATCCAGCTGTATGCCATAAATCTGCTTCCTTTTTTGTCTGTATACCCCAAAATGCTCCCAGCTCATACAGCTGTATGCAGTAGCCTCTAAATAATAAACAGGCTGAGCTTTAGAGGTGCGGTGGTCTCTGCACCAGAGGGTCAAGTCCATCTAACTTGTCTGTGTGCCCTTCTGTCTCTTTTCTTCATTCTTCACTGACCCAATCAGGTCTGCCCCTGTACGTGTGCTGGACATGGCACAAATATCTTAGTGGCCATTCCTCAATATGTAATGGCCACATGCTACTTACCCCTGCCCCCTCTTCCCTCCCCAGGAGTCTAAGCATAAGAAGGAGTTGCTATGCAAGCTGGAAACACAAGGGACTAATTAGATTTTTTTTTTCACTTCCATTAGCAAATATGATTTGTGTCCATTCCTCACTGCCATTTATAATTCTGACTTTCTCTCTACTTCAAATGCTCCCTCTCAGTTTCAGCTGGGTGATTTTCACAGAAATTTGTCTCTCCGAGAAGCACCCTTAAGTGACTGATTAACTTTCCTTACAGCCTTTGCTAAGCCTGAAGAGCACTGGCCATTTGCATTTCTCTCTGGCCTTCAGAGCGAAGGTGGGGAGATAAGGATGCCTGCAGTCCAGGCTGCCAGACAGATCAGATCTATGATGATGCAGCTGGTACCAAGGCATCTTAGCCCTTGAGAGCAGCTCACGCCGTGGGGTCAGGGGAGCAGCATTTTATGTTCCTTTGTAGAATAAACTGAATATTTTTATATGAAACAAATCCTCCCTCTACGATCCTGCTCCCATTAGCAGGTCAGAGTAAGAGCAAAGCAGAGCAACTTAATTTACTTAGAAGGACATTCAGTGTAAATACTGTATTCCCTTGTGTGGTGTTCTTGTGCTGTTAGCCTTAATATGTGCAAGCAAAGACGACTTAAGGTTTTGATATGCCCAGAGACCACTCTTCTTATAACATGGTGCATCTCTTAGGCTGGATGTCAAGAAAATTCAGAAAGTCGACATCAACACAGCATGTATTTTCACTCCACTAAACTACTCTACAGTCTGTAACTGCTAACCCCACAAGTTTGAAAGTTTACCTTAACATTTGCGGGAAACAGATGGTTTCCATAGACTGCCAACCTGTTGTTACCAAAGCATTTTCTAAGAATTGTTTTCCAACCACAGTCATAAGCATAATTAACCTTTCTGTAGATTGAATAAATAAGAAAATGATAACTAGTCCGCCAGAAAGTTAAATATGCTATTCAAGCCTGCCTCAGGGCAAGCCCCAGGAAGAACGTGAAACCACACACATTGCAGTGAAGGATCCACATTTGGTAAGGTTTCTCTGGATGCTATTCTGTCTTTTCCCCCCAGTCATCCTGTCGTGCCCCACCTCCCCGTCTCTTTCTTGTTACATGCTCCTATATGTCTGCTTCTCTTTGTTGTCATTGGCCTGGCTTGCCTCTGTGATATTTGTTCTCAATAGAATAGGAGCTACGGAAGACATTTTTAGGCCGTCAGCGTGATGGCCTGCGTTTCGCTATCTTTGGATGCCCATGGGGTCCTGCTGACTCCACACAGGCTTCGTTTCACTGTCTTTGGATGCCCACGGGGTCCTGCTTGTGCCTTTGCTTTCTTGTCTCTTTGCCTTGGTTTCTGATCTAGTGGCTTGATGAATTTTGTATCTTTATCTGTTTGGCTAATGTTAAGTGTTTCTCATTTCTTAATTTTTTTTTTCTGTTTTGGAGGAAGTGTAGTCTTGTAGAGTCACATGATATTCTCTGCCTGCACACAGATATAGGTAGAGACTCTGATGTGTCTTTCCGATTTCTCTAGGTCTTGCATTCCTATATTAAAGCATGCCAGTAGTAAAGCAGAACTGTTACAATCTGTGGATCTGTGGAGTTAGACAATGTTTTTATCAGTGTTTGTGTGTGTATGAGTGTGTGTGTGTGTGTGTGTGTGTGTGGCCTTGTCTTTGAGACAGGGTCTCATGTATACCATGCTGATTTTAAGTCTTCTGTGTATCTGGGGTCTTGAACTGATCTTCCTCCTAGATGCTGTCATTTCTGATTGTTTTTATGGTGCTGGGGAGCAAAAGCAGGGCTTTGTGAGGGGTGGGCGAGCACTGCACTGCATTTGTGCCCTGTCCCTGCATTTGAAGAAGGATCTTGAGTGATTTGCTCAGCTTTTGCACAGCACGGCACCATATTCAACAAGCCGTTGTTAGCAATGTGTGCCAGTGTTGTGCGGTGAGTCACACAAAGAAGGTCGGTTGCTCTTTCCCAACAATCTCTGAAAGAGGAGATTGAATTGTTTTTTATTCTAAAGGGATTCAGGAAAACTTCAAAGACAATATATAGGCATCCCGAGGTCATCTAAACAATAGCCTGCACCGCTCAGTAGTCACCTTCCTGGTCCTTCAGCCTGACACAGATTGGGACTCTGTTTACACAAGCTGAGCTGTGCATTTCCCAGTTTGAAGCAGAGAGCTTGCAGCTACTCTGCTTCCTAATTGACAGCATAATGTCTGTGTGGATGCTCCCTTTGCTTTTCCGGTTCTGACATCTGATGGGGAACTGGTGCCCAGTGGCCCATTATGGCATTTGTCTTAAGTACTGGCAGAAGTTCTGAAGTTCTTCTGTGCATGAATTTGGTTGATCTTCTCAGCATTGAAGGTGGGGCCGGAACTTTTATTCCCATTTTGTAGACGAGGTAATCAAAACTCTGACAAGATGAAATGAGAAAGTCAGCTGAAGGTGGAGTCAGAACAGGACACAGACCTTTTCTGGTGCAAGCTGTGCTGCTGTTACAAGTTCTGCTTAGATGGGCTTGGCTGATCCACAGGGACACGTTCAGATGATTGAACACCTGTCTTGTTCCATAGAGTTTTCAAGGCTCCTTACATCCCTAGAACAATTTTGACCTAATTGGCTGTCTTACCAAGTTGCGTGTTACTGTGATCCCTAGTCTAAGGATGACAACACAGACTTAGATCTAGCAGCAGGAACAGTGACAAAATTAGTATTAAAATCTGACCCTGACTCTCAACTTGAACTTGCAGACTATACAAACTACATGTTTAGCTTTTTATTTTTATTCTTCTCCTACACGTTACATCTTGACCACAGTTTCCCTCCCCCCACTCTTCCCAGTTCTCCCCTGACCCATTTCCTCTCCCCCAGATTCACTCCTCCTTCATCTCCCTTCAGAAAAGAGTGGGCCTCCCAGGGATGGCCTCCCAGGGACAGCAACTGAACACAGCAAAACAAATTACAGTATGACTAAGCACAAGCCCTCATGTCAAGGTTGGATGAGGCAACCCAGTAGGAGGAAAAGGATCCCAAGAATGGACAAAAGAGTCGTAGATACCCCCCTACTCCCACTGCTAGGTGTTCCACAAGAACACCAAGCTACACAGCTGTGACATATGTGCAGAGGACTGAGCTCAGTCCCACACAGCGCCATGATTATCGCTTTAGTCTCCGTGAGCCCCTAAGAGCCCTGCTTAGGTAATTCTGTGGGATGTGTTCTTGTGCTGATTTCAACCCCCCTGGCTTTTACAATTCTCCCCCTCCTCTTCCACGGGGTACCCCAACATTTGCCTAATGTTTGGCTGTGAGTCACTGCATCTGCTCCCTTTCGTTGCTGGATGCAGCCCCTCTGATGATTGTGCTAGGCACCAATCTAGGAGTATAGCAGAATATCGTTAAGAACCATTTTGTTGACATTTTATTTTCCCAGTTATATTTGGCTCTATCATAGGTCTCTAGGCTATTTGGCCTCTGCTTCCTCACTATCCATGCAGGGTCAGGCGGGGCCTCTCTCTCATGGTGTGGAGTTAAGTTGGACCAGTCATTGACTGCTTTAACAGTGGCAAATAGTTACCTCATGTTGCCTCTAGATATAAAAACAAAATGTAAAGGCTCAAATAAAGTTATAAATACTAGAGGGAAGAAGATATCAGAAGATGGAGAGATCTCCCATGCTCATGGATTGGTAGAATTACATAGTAAAAATGACCATCTTACCAAAAGCAATGGAGAGATTCAACGTAATAGCCATAAAAATTCCAACACAGTTCTTTCAAAACTTGAAAGAACAATAATCAACATTATATAGAAAAACAATAAACCCAGGATAGCTTAAAAAACCTGTATAATAAAAGAACTTCTGGGGGGTATCACAAGCCTTTATTTGACTTCAAGTTCTAATTCAGATGTATAGTAATAAAACGGCATGATATTGGCAAGAAAAATAGACATGTTGAACAACAGAACTGAATTGAAGACCCAGACATAAATCCACACACATGTTGTTTTTTTTTTTTTTTTTTTTTAAATAAAGAAGCCAGAATTACACAACGGAGAAAATAAAGCATCTTCAACAAATGGTGCTGGTCTGACTGGGTAGATCCATATCTACCACCATGCACAAAACTCAAGTCCACATCAAGTCAAGATCAGAGACCTCAAAATAAAACCAGAGACACTAAGCCTGATAGAAGAGAGAGTGGGGAATATCTTTGAACACATTGGCATAGGAGACCAGGTCCTGAGCAGAACACCAATAGGGTAGCCCTTAAACTCAACAATTAATAAGTGGGACCTTGTGAAACTGAAAAGCTTCTCTAAAGACATTGTCAATATGACAGACTGACAACCTACAGGATGAAAAACTATCTTCTCCAACTCTATATATCAGGTGGAGGGTAATTTCCAAAATATGTAAAGGACTCAAGAAACTGGAGGTCAATAAGCCACGTGACCTAATTACAAAAGGGATGCAAAGATAAACAAAGAAATTCCTACCAGAGGAAGCTCAGATGGCTGAGAAAAATTTAAAGAAATGTTCAACTTCCTTAGCCATTAGGATAAGAAACACTAGTGACAGCTCTTACTAGCAAGGATCTGGAGAAAGGGGAACACTCCTCCATTGCTGGTTGGAGTACAAACTTGTACAGCCACTTTGGAAATCATTATGGTAGTTTCTCAGGAAATTGGGGATGGATCTACCTCAAAACACAGCTATTCCACTGCTGGGCATATGCTCCATTCTACAGCAAAGACACTCGCTCCACTATGTTCATAGCAGCTTTATTCATAATAGCTAGAAACTGGAAACAGCCTAGATGTTCCTCAACCTAAGAATGGATAAAGAAAACATGGTATATTTAGACAGTGGAATATTACTGAGGTTTTAAAAACAATTTCATTGTGAAATTTGCAGGCAAACAGATGGAACTAGAAAAAAAATTGTTCTAAATGAGGTAACCGAGCCCCAGAAAGATAAACATGGTATGCACTCACTTGTAAGTGGATATTAGCTGGGAAATAAAAGGCATCCTGCTACAGTCCACATGTCCAGACAGGCTAAGTAACAACGCAAACTTAAGTCGTGGTGGTGGTGGTGGGGATACAATGATCTCCCTGGGAAAGTGAAATAGAATACATTTTCCTGGTAGCCTGTGGATGAGTGAGGTTGGGAATAGGAGGGATCTGGTGGCAGGGGTAGGGGTAAATTCTGTGAGAAACAGATGAAATTGGGGGGCATTTAAAGGGGTGAGGTGGAAACCTAGTGCAATGGAATCTCCATGGAATCTACTGGAGTAAGGCTTGCAAAAACATCTAGTAATAGGGGACATAAAGCCTGTACTGGCCATCTTCTGTAAGCAGGCAAGGAACCAAGTGGGTGCACTGGGACACCCACTCAGCCACAAATCCTTCAACCTACAATTTGTCCTGCCAGAGATGTGTGCTGGGCTAAAGGTGGGTACAGAAATTGTGGGAGTCCCAACCCATGACTGGTTGAGCTTGAGATCTATTCCATAAGAGGGAGCCCACCCTTTACCCTGCCTGGGGACCAGAAACCAGAGACTGCATAGCCCAGAGACCTAGGATAGAACCAAACACGCCTGGCAAAAGACAAAGTAAATGAAATTATTCCCAATTTCTGCAGTAGTAGTAGACAGGAGCCTGTTGCGATAGCCGTCAGGGAGGCTGCATCCAGCCACTGACAGAAGCAGATGGAGAGAACCCACAGCCAAACATTAGGTAGAACTCTGTGAATTCCAAGGAAGAAGGAGAGGAAGAGCTGTAGGAGCCAGAAGGGTCAAGGACACTACAAGGAAACCCACAGAATCAATAAACCTGGACTCAGAGGGACTCACTGAGAGTGAGCTGACGACCAGGGAACCTTCATGAATCTATTCAAGGCATTCTGCATATATGTTCCAGCTGTGTGGCAGAGGGAGTAGGGGCTGTTTCTGATGCTTTTGCTTGCTTTGGGGACCCTTGTCCTCCTACTAGGTTGCCTTGTCCAGCCTTGATGTGAGGGAGAGTGACTGCCTAGTTTTACTGCAATTGGATATAGCAGTTGCATATCCCTGGGAGGCCTGCCCTTTTCTGAATGAAAATGGAGGAGGAGTGGATGGGCAGTTGGGGGGTGGAAGGGGGGGGGAGGGAGGAGTGTGTTGAGGGCATGAGATAGTGAGAGGAGAAGAGGGAGGGGAACTGTGGTCAGGATATAATATATAAGAGGATAAATTAAAAACAAAAATAAATTTTGAAACATTTACCAATAACTAAAAACTATCAGAGCTCACATACAAATATGGACGACCAGCTTTCCATAATGGTTCAACAGCACTGGCCACCAATAGGTGGGGGAGCCTGTGGTTTCAGATTTGCAACTCTTTCCATCAGCCTTTTTCCTTGTGGCCCTTAATTCTCTGCAGCCCTACAAATGTTTGTAGCTCCTCAGAAGACTTATTAGAGGAATGGGATTTGGGGTCAAAGCCCTGGGTAGAAATCACAATTGGAACTTTTCCTGTGAGCCTCTGGAGGGCTTCATGGTGAAGCCTATGCTTTCTCTTGTGTGAGTTTGGAATGGGTTTGACTAACAGAGTATGTGATTTTCTAGGTTGTAAAAGTCATTCAGTTTATGGTCTGGTAAAAACTCCCAGCTAAGCCCAGCTTTCCAGCTCTCCTAGCCAGGGTACAGACACAGCAAAGCTGACGTCAGTACTGTGAAGGAGCCATACCCCATAGGAGTCCACAAATATCCTGGTGGTTCCTAGAGCCCAGAGCAGCTCAGTGGAGTCCCTGCTCAAATGTTATTGCTGTATCATGGGATAGCAGTCATTGGTTTCTTTTTACATCAAGCTAAGCTTGTTTCAGCAAGAAATTGGACAGAGGATTCAAGACTCTGTGCCCCAGTATGATTGTTTTTAAAATAGAATTAAGAAGAGTATGCACTCTGACCTTTTTACACTGATGAAAGTGTGCGTGCATGTGTGTGTGTGTGTGTGTGTGTGTGTGTGAACAAAGGAAAAAATAAATGGAACTATATGATACAGTATCATGTAGTATTCAGGTAAGATTATTATGAATTCTAGAAGACTTACAGCTTTGGACAATCTTTCACTCTTTAAATTTGTTCTTTGACAGATTTTTACATGTATGTAATCCGTTCTGTTCACTCTCTTTCCTTTACTCTCTCTTATCCTTCTCCCATCCTGATTTTTAGCTGTCTTCATCCCAGCAAGCCCCTGTCCCACTTTCATGTAGTTTTGCTCTTATTTTGCCTTCAGAATTACTGCGTATGAGCATGCCCACTTACATGGCCATGCATGAAAAGCTATGTGCCAGAGCATGGTTCCTCCATGGTGGCATCAAGAAAGACAATGACTCTCTTGCCTCTAATAGCTCCTGACTGCTATTCACTCCAGAGGGTTGGACAGGGCCACACAATCCCTGACAGAATCTTTGAGGGACTGTTACCTGGCTCAGTTGGTGTAGGCACTAAGTAGTTAGTTCACGGTTGTCTAGGCCACCTCATGGAAAGAAAGAAAGAAAGAAAGAAAGAAAGAAAGAAAGAAAGAAAGAAAGAAAGACAGGATTTTTATTGTCTTATTCCCATCTTCTTCAATGTCCTCTGAGACTTAGTGGGATGCTGTAGGTTTCCTCTTTAACGATGAACACTCAGCAGTCATTGGTTCTAGGCATCTTGATTGGTCATGACCATGCACGAACCACTGTCCCAGTTCTCAGTGTCCTTATCTCTGTAATGGAGACATTAACAATGATTGCTGATTTGGCCTGGTTACTAAATTTTTGAAGGAAGTCATGCCACTGCAGATCCCAGACTCTCCTCTCTAATCACCAGCATTTCCTTTTTTCCCCACCATAAATTAAGTATAGTGGCTCTGTGAATCTAACACCCTGCTTACCAGTTAGTTAATCTCTGGGCTGGTGAAACCGGAACCTTCCTTCTCTGAAGGAAGTGTCTTAAATTCAGAGTGCAGTTCATCCAGATGTCATGGCTGGATCTCCATCCAGGAAGCAGATGAAATCAAGCCAGCAAAGTACTTAAGTCTTCAAGAAAGGATGCAGGGGAAAGCAATGAAAATGGAGGTGGAGGCCCATAGACCTAAGGCAAATTAACTTACATAGCTCAGAGGAAGGATGCTCCTTGATCTATTCAATAGATGGCTTTTTATGCTCATTTCAAAAATAACTTACTGCAAAGGTTTCAGGTTTGCTGCTTGAGCATTTGAGGCTACAGATAAAGGCTTCAGAATGCCCCCTGCAGCCTCTACCTGGCTTCCCCTTACAAGATTAGATCACTTGTTCCCTCATGTGCTTCTGTTGTTTGCTCTGAGGGTCTCAGCCTCCAGAACCGTAATCTGAATAAAGCCCTTTACAAAGTTAGCTAACTCAGATGTTTGATTATTGCCATGAAAGCAGATTAATTCAGCTGTGAATGTAATGACAGCTTTTGAGTTATGCGATTGCGAATGCCACCCTGAGCAATGAAATCTACCCAACCTTGGTTAACTTTCACCCATCTTTCAAGACCTGCTGTTTGATTTGTTACTAAAAAGCTTTGCTTAAGCAGGTTACACAATGTTCTGTTTTTCCTAGAGCCAACACGGGCATTGGGATGGCTATGCAGTACTTGATTATTGATAGTCCCTTCTAGAATAGAAGCTGTGCTGAACTCTGCTGTGATATTCACTACATGATACTAGGCTCATACTTGGTGAGAAATTAAAAATAATTCTTTTCAAAGCTTCTTATAAGAAAATATAAACTCAGAGACTTAGAAGACTTAGGCAAAGGGAGTAATAATTTACCCACTATTTACTGAATGTGATATATTCAGATACATGTACTCCTAAGTTAGAATACTTTCATGATTCCTCATAGCACCTTGTAGAGTGTATCATTTTCACTTGACAAAACAAGAAGGGAAAATTAGCAAGTGCCGTAAATGTATACAAGGCACAGAAATCCCAGTTAATCCAGAAATCACTTTTAAGCACATGTATTCTCAGTGCTTTACTTTTTGCTCTGTTTTCCTTTGGCCCCAGGAGGGGGGCGGTGCAGAAATTGTAATCTGTCTGCTTCTTGTGCAGTGTTTTCTGGAAGCCATTCATTTTACTGCTTGCTGTTCACTGATTAAGGATGTTCAAACACCTTTGAAACTCCAGGACTGTCTCTACCTAGCAACTTGCAGGTTACATCCAGCATACAGAATTATAAGGCTGTACAGCAAACAGTGCGTGTTGGCATATAGAACAATTGTACTTTGTTTACATATGTTATAGATGCTATCAGCCACCATTTCAAAGCATATATAGGTAAATTTTGATATATAAATATATCTGTAACAAAGCCATCATCACCACCATGTCAGTCCCCCAAATTCCCTTGTGTCCTTGGTACGTCCTTGAAAAGAAAGATCAACATAGATTGGTGAAACCTGTCCTTGACATTTTTCTCATTTAGGAGAAAGAATTCAATCTCTTCTCATTTATTAAGTGCTGCCAACTGGGGTGTGTGTGGAGATACTTTTCTAATAAAAACAAAATCAGTCTTGCCTGCAAGAGGTGTAGGGATAAAAATGGGGCAGAGATTGAGGGAATGAGAAACCAATAGATGGCCCAACTTGAGACCCACCGCATGGGAGAGAGCCAACTCCTGACACTATTAATGATACTTTATTATGATTGCAGAAAGGAGACTAGCATAACTACCTTGAGAGGCTCCATACAGTAGCTGATGGAAAGAGATGCAGAGACCCACAACCAAACAATAGGTTGAGCTTGGGGAGTTCTATGCAAGAATAGGAGGAAGGATAGAGGGATCCAGAGGGTCAAGGACACCACAAGAAGACCTACAGAGGAAACTAAGCTGGGCCCATGGGGTCTCACAGAGCAGTGTGAGTTGGACCTAGTCCCCCTACACATATGTAGCAGATATTAGCATGGTCAATATATGAGTCTCCTGACAGTGAATTGGGGCCTGCCTCTGACTCTGCTGCCTGCCTCTGGTTCCTTTTCCCCTGTCTGGGCTGAGTTGTCAGGCTCCACTTGGAGAGTATGTGTTTATTTCTGCTGAGAGTTGAGGTGCCAGGGTGGGTTGGTACCTTTTGGGGGCTCCCCCCTTCTCTGAAAAGAAGGACAGAGGGATATAAGAGGAGGAAACCTGAGGGTGGGACTAGGAGAAGAAAAGGGAAGGGGCTGGCATCAGGCCAAAAAAAAAATAAATAAATAACAAAATCAAAGTTAAATATTTTGAATTTTAGAAAAAATAGTTTTTGAGATGATGAACAGATTTCCTGTTACTGTCTTAACATAGCGAATTACTATCAGGATGTTAAATTTTATTTTAATTATTTATTTAATTAATATGAGATAGGGTTTCATGTAGCCTGAGTTGGCCTATGTAGCTGCCTATGACCTTGGAATCCTCCTGCCTCTATCTCCCTTACAGGAAAATAGATATGTAAGGCCATGCTGAATATATATCTAACTTATGGTTCTACAGTTGAACTGTTTAAATACTAGAATTTGTCTTGGTCAAATTCTAAGTCAGTGTAAACCCAAGTGCTAGAAAATAAACATGTAAGTGGAGCACAGGCATTGCAGGGGAATCTATAGTTGGTAGGTACTTAAGGAAACCCTTCTTATCACACAGTCTTTGCCAGTTGGTTTGTGTTAAAACTGTTCCTGCTTATGCAACTTAATCAGTTTTAAATGCTTCTATGCAATCACTTCTAAAAGTGAAAAATAAAAAAAGCAAAACACAGAAAAAAAAAAAAAGAAACATGGAACAAGTACTTTAATTCTCTCTGCCAATATTTGTTCTCTTCTGTCTTCCCTCTCTCCCTCCCTCTCCCTCCTGTCCCCTTCCTTTCTAGGCCAGCTTGTTTCTTACAACTCTAATATGTTCTATGTCCCCGTATTAGAAATAAAGGTTTATTCCTAGCTATCAAAAGTTTTGCCTTTCATTGACTACTTTGATATGTTGAATTTTTTGTTTCTCTATGGGTTCTCCAACCCTTTTGTTTTCCATGTAGTCTTCCATGGTCTTGAACTTGCTATGTAGCCCTGTCTCAGCCTCCCAAGTGCTGGAACTACAGATGTGTACTGCCACATCTGGATCAAAAATGGCTTCTTTTATCTAATAAATTTGCTTATGATTTTTTGACATTGTGATTTGTATAAGTAGCTTTAATTCCTTTTTCCACCAATTATTTGAAAGGAAAGGGCAAGGAACTATTGAGAATGAAGTATATTTAACACCCAAATTTGGCCAGGTATCTGATAATGAAATAAAGGTGCTGCCTTCTGTTTCTCTGTAACTACTAAAGCACAATTTCCCATCTCATCCACACGTAAAAGAGGCAACGAGTGAACTGAGACCCAAGAGGTGATGATACTTTGATAGAATCAGGAATGACCTTTTTCACAGTCATGTCCTCTTCTTGCTTTCTGGTTGTTTTGTAAGATCAGGAGTGGTTCTTTAAATTCCTGGTCTGAACAGTAGGGCTGAAGTGTGTGTGGTTTATATACAGTCAGAGTAAGAATGCAGTAGTTATGCAGAAATACAGTCAGTGGACTCAGCTTCAATAAATAGTTACTGTTTTTTTCTCTACAGTGAGGGAAATGTTCACTTCAGGTTTCACTGGCCAGGTACTCTGACAAGACGCATAACAAACCATCGGGGGCACAGAAGCCGAGGACCCAGAAGAGCTTAGACAGGATAGGAGAGACACAAGGAGCCTAATTTTAAAGCAACAATTCCCCAGGGTTTCACTAACCCTCTGTGACTGTAGAAAGTAATGCTGTCTTCCCATGTGTGGTATAGGTAGTTGAATATATGTTAGGTTTTGCTTATGGATACCACTAACTATATGTCACTATTCCATAAAGGACAGGCAGCTCATGCCTTAGCGGTCTTCATCGGGTCCTAAGGAAAAGAGGAGGTTCCCTATATGGTTTTGAACACTTATGAGTACCTCTGAGAAGTGTCCTAAAATCAGAGAAGAGGGACAAGTCATCCATACAAATCATCCATACAATCACAGAGTCATACACACACACACACACACACACACACACACACACACACACAGAGTCATCCAAACAAATCATACACACACACACACATACACAGTCAAACACATACACACACACAGTCATCCACACACGCACATAGTCATTCACACACACACACAGTCATACACACATACACAGAGTCATCCACACACACACACACACACACAGTCATACACACACACACAGAGTCATACACACACACACACACAGTCATACACACATACACAAACAGTCATACACACACACACAGAGTCATACACACACAGTCATACACACACACACACACACACACAGTCATACACACACAGAGTCATACACACACAGTCATACACACACACACGCACAGTCATACACACACACACAGAGTCATACACACACACACACACACACACAGTCATACACACACACACACACAGTCATACACACACACACGCACAGTCATACACACACAGTCATACGCACACACACAGAGTCATACACACACAGTCATACACACACACAGTCATCCACACACACACACACACATACACACACACACACACAGAGTCATCCACACACACACACACACATACACACACACACACACAGTCATACACACACACACACAGTCATACACACACACACAGAGTCATACACACACACACACACACACACACAGTCATACACACACACACACACACACAGAGTCATACACACACAGTTATACACACACACACACAGAGTCATACACACACACACACACAGAGTCATACACACACACACACACACAGAGTCATACACACACAGTTATACACACACACACACACAGAGTCATACACACACACACACACACACACACACAGAGTCATACACACACACACACACACACACACACACACACACACACAGTCATACACACACACACAGAGTCATTCACGAATCCTGAGGAGAAGCTCTGGGGTGTTTTGAAAAACTGATATTAAGACTGGGAAGGGAAGCTTGAAGTAGAATAAGGTAGAAATGGCCAATTATTAGATACTGATTTATGGATGTATTTAGTGAAAGCACTGCTTGCACTGATTATTGTCATACCTGACCTCATCTTGCTACCTGAAGCAGAACGAGCTGGACAAGGCCAAAGAAATCGAAAGGTCCCAACACCACGGTGCCCACAAAAGGTCACCCCTGCCAGCTGTGACACGTGCCTTTGAAAAACAAGAGCATTGTAACAGGAAATATGTTTATCAACTCAAAAAATATTTTTTCTACAACTCCAAATATTTAACTTTGATTTTGTTTTTTTACTTATTTATTTAATCTTTTTATAGCCTGATCCTAGCCCCTTCCTAAAGGAGAGATAAATCTGTCTTTGTTATGATCCCAAATGTGGGATCACAACGGTCTTGTGAGAGAACAGGTGAGGTTAATCCACTAGAAGACTAACAACCTCATGTCAGAGCTTGATTGTTGCCAGCTGAAAAGATCCCATGAACAGACTCTGGGAGGAGACATATAAATGAGCCCCAAACTAGAGGCAGGGCTTTTGAAGAGCTGGGATTAGTTTTGGCTGTTCATTGTTCCGCTTTGAGATGGTCCTAGAAAGAACCGCTCCGGGGCTCCGGCTCCTGCTGAGGTTCCGGATTCTGGATACTCCAGGTTCCAGCAGATGAAATCCTCCTGATGATGCCAGGAGAATCATTCAGTGGAATTGATATCCTTACGGTTTTGTTATTCTTTAATCCTCCTTTCCTACTGTTTTGGTTAGTCGGGTTATAAGGGACATACGCTCGGTTAATAAGTTGGTAATAAAATATACAGTCATAGGGGAGGGGAGTGAGGGGAAAATGGGAAGGAAGGAGGAATGGGAGGATACAAGGGATGGGATAACCATTGAGATGTATTAAGGATAAATTAATAAAATATATTTAAAAAGAGAAATATATATATATATATATATATATATATATATATATATATATATATATATATATATATATAGGTTAAGAAAACTGAACCTATACCTTCCCTTTTCTCCTCATAGTCCCACCCTTAGGGTTCCTCCTTAGTTGTACAATTAAGCTTAATTGTTTAGGGGTTAAGATGTTTTTAGGTCTAGATAGATGTTTCAAGTTGATAATGATGAGATATGATAGATATTGATTTACATCAAGAAATGTAGACTCACCAAGACATGAAAGATGTTTCTTTTCAAGACTGTCAAATACAAACAGCCGAAACACTGAGAATGTAACCTTTACATAATTCCTTGTGTCATGGTTCTTCCTGCTATAAGTAGTCTATTGTAAATATCTGTAATAATATAAAATTATATGTCAAGAAATAAAAAATATTTAAAAAATAAAATAAAACTCTCAACAATTAAAAAAAAAAACAAAAAACAAAAAACAAAAGCAAAGCCCACAAGCCACACTCCCTCAAAGCCTCTGCTTGCTTGCTCTCCCCTCCTTGTAGTTTCAGAGTACAGAAGGAGAGTGCATTTTGGACTGGAACCCGAAGTCTTTGGGGAGCTCCACTGGCTTCCTCCCACGAGTGGATACATCTATCTTCTAGTCTCATTGACGCTGGAGTGTTAATTCTAGAGAGACTCCTGCAACAGTGAAAAGTAAAGTTCCATACCCCAAGGCAGCAGGGCGCAAACTGCTAGGCAAAAGCAGCTAAAACTTACAACCAAAGCTGTCAGGCACACGTTCGCAGCAAATGTCAGTCTCCAGACGCCAACTGCTAATGTGTTGGAGAGCATTGATTAGGGATCACGGAAGCTGCCTATAAACTTTCTGTTACCATTATTTAAGAACATCAGAAGTGAGCTGATTCTAATTCTACCAGCATTTTATGTTTGTCTTGTAGGTTTAAAAATCTGAGAAAGTCAGCATTTATATTTAGATGGAAGATGTACTTATGCTGAATACATTATTAAAGTTAAAAAAAAAACAACTCCTAAATTAATATCAGGATCAATTTTGTTCATAGGTATTGTATTGATTTAAAAGTAATTTCTAAAATGTGTAAAATTAAAAATTTTTAAAGCCACACCTCCTTAACCCTGTCCTTAGTGAGCATTAAACCTGTGAGGGCCAAGAAACCTCTGTCAGCCATTACAGTAATGCTCTGAGCAAATAACCTTTGTCCTGGTTAGTTTGTGTCAACTTGACACCAAGTAGAGTCACCTGGGAAGGAGGCACCTCAGTGGAGAAGCTGCTCCTGTTAGGCTTGTGGAGGGAAGACTTTGGGGGCATTTTCTTGATCAAATCATTGGTGTGATGGAGCCCAGGCCACTGTGGGTGGTGCCACTCCTGGGCAGGGGTCATGCATTATATAAGAAAGCAGGTTGAGCAAGCCATGGAACAAGTCAATAAGTAGCATTTTCCCATGGCTCCTGCTCCAGCTCTTGCCACTAGGTTGCTGCCCTGAGTTCCATGTTTGGCTTTCTGCGATGATAGATTATGACCTTCGAACTATGAAATAAACATTGTCCTCCCCACATGATCATTGGTCTATCTCAGTAATAGGCAGCAAACTAGGACAATCTCCAAATTGGGTAAGGTCTGCAGACATGGACGTTTATTGCCCTCTGTAAATGGATTTATACCAAGTCTGTAGAATGTTTTGGTGTATGGAACACAGTTTCAGTAGTAAATAGCATTTGAATTAAAGTAGAATATAAGACAAATAAGAATATGAGCATGCAAACAAGCCCTATATAACTGCTATGGTTGGTGCTTTAGTTAAGGTTCAGGGCCACACCAACTCATATAAAGGAAAACATTTAATTGGGGCTGGCTTGCAGTTTAGAGGTTTTGTCCACTGTTGTCATGGTGAGAAGCATGGTGGGATTCAGGCAGACATGGTGTGGGAGACATAGCTAGGAGTTGTACATCTGGATCCACAGGCATCAGGGAAAGAATAGAGACACACTGGGACCTCAGGGCTCACCCCTTAGTGACACATTTCCTCCAGCCAAGCCACACCTATTTCAAAAAAGCCACCCAAACTTCCTGTTTACTCAAGTAATTAATTTTACTCCTTCTCAAGTCTCTGATGGAGTTGAAGACCGAATAGTTTAGTTTCACAATTAAGCTTGGTTGTTTAGGAGTTAAAATGGTTTTAGGTCTAGATGTTTTAAGCTGATAGAGATGAGATATAGAAATTGAGTTACATTTGGAATTTTAGACTCACCGAGATAGGAAAATGTTTTCTTCAAGGTTGCCAATTACAAACAGCCAAAACACTATGAATATAACATGAATGTAATTCCTGATTGTTCTGCGTTTCTTCTTGCTGTATGTAGTTTATTTTATATGTGTGTAATAATATAAATGTGTATGTAAAAAAAATAATTGAAAACTGTAAATAAAAAAATTTTAAAAGCCACACCTCCTTAACCCTGTCCTTAGTGAACATTAAACCTGTGAGGGCCAAGAAACCTCTGTCAGCCATTACAGTAATGCTCTGAGCAAGGAATTCATGGCCTCTAGGGCACACAGAGCAAAAGTCTCTAAATTAAACTTGAGTGAGGATGTGCTTTCCAGAAGAAGCAAGTAAACAGTAGGCGTTTAAAGGCAAGTCTGAGTTGACTGAAGAATGAGGACGATAGAGGTGCTCAAGTCCCAGGTTCGGAATTCACTGGCTAACTAGATGACACGTTGACGACTAAGCCATCTGCTTAAGAGAGGAGAGCAGAGTGGCAGCAGGGAGGTGGTGAACGGCCCACAGGGCTAAGCCAGGAAGCTTCAGCTCTATCCTGGAAACTATAAGCAGTCAAGGCCACCAGCAAAATGGAGTCTTAGTGGCTCCAAGAGTTCTTCAGTGCTGGCTGAAGAGCTACTTCCGTCATGCTCCTTTTGCTGTGAGGCAGTTTCTCTCCCGCCAGATGCACGAGGAATTGTCTTGCTTTGGTGCATCACTTTGCTGGACCATCCCTTGGGACATTCTTCACCCCTAGGGAAAAGAAGAGACTTAGATAGGGCAAGGGACTGAGCAACAGGTGCAGCACTCGAGTCTCCCAGGGAAAGATGACCATAGACGGGATGGGAATTTTCAGCTGTGTTCAGGTTTCAACTGAGGCAATCTGTCACCTGAAGCTTACGCAAACTTTGTAAACCTCAATCCACTCTTGATATAAAACAGCCAATAGTGACTGCTTCAATTGGCATACTCGATGCTGAAAAACATGACATGCCTCTGGCTTACAGATGCCCCTCAGAGAGGATATAGTTGATATCGGATTCTGAAGCTTCAGTAATGCTTTCTTGTTCTATCCAGAAGCCGTTTTGGATTGGTGGTGGCCACATTGCTTGCAGCGGTTTCTCTGTGAGTTCGTGTAGTCCACAGTATTTCTCTGTCTCCTGGTTCCAAGACCCAGGGGGACTCTTTGAGTCAAGGTCATTTTGTCCATAGGGAGTTCGGAGACAGCCTCAGAGCAGCAAACTTTTGAGTTTATGGGCAGGTAACAGGAGCACGTGTTTCTCATTGCAAACTCTGGGTGAACATTTCAAACTTAGCACAGCCAGTGTGTGCCGGCACACCCTCAGTTGGAGGCCGGAACTCATCAGAACCTGAACACTGGCCGTGTATGATGATGGGGCTGTGGAAGGGACAGCGTGTGCCTGTGTGTGCGATATGGGGTGGGGGGGGGGAGTGGGGATGGACTTCACTGAGGACATGAAGGCAAAGGCAGATTTTTGAAATAAGTTTTTCTTAAAATCAAATCACCCAAATGAAGTCATTATAAAGCTAACCAAGGATAACAGCTCCATCAATCAAATCTCCTCCCTTTGGGATTGAGTGATATCTTTTCTTTCTTTTATAACCCAAAGTGAGAAAGTCACTTAATTTCCCAGTTAGAGGCAAAGGAGTCTTTTTATTCGCTCCTTGCTCTCACCTCCACCGAGCAGCTCACTCCACTTTAATGCTGAGCTCCATCATTCGTTTCACTAATATTGAAAATTGTTCAGAGGCAGAGTTGGGTGGGGATGGGAGGTGCAACAATAAGTATTAGGATTTTTATGGGAAGAGCGAATCCAATTTTAGGATGATACACCAATGTACTGTAAAATTTCAAGGCAGGAGGTTAAAGTAAGATGTCCTCCCCCATGGTTCAAGAAGCTCATAGTGAGTTGAGAATGAGTTTTCAGGGCTTTAGACGGAAGGTTCAAAGAAGGAGCCAGAGGCTCCCACTGTGCAGCAGCAGGGAAGAAGCCAGCCTCCTGTTAGGATCATTCACTTCTGAAAAATTGCAATATCAACCTAATAGCTGTAGTGTATTCATTTTTTTTTGGTCTTATTCTAGGAAGAAATGAAGTTATTACAAAAGAGATCTGCCTTGAAAAGACTAGCTGGTGAGACAGGTTGATTATGGCAGGTGATTAAGGCAGATTACATTTGCCTTATTGCATTTCACAAAGCCAAAAATACACAGTAAAACTCTGACTAAGTCAGGGTCAGCCCATACTGGAATCCAGTACACAATAGTCAGACAGCCTGACAGGCATGTGAAAGTTTTCCCAGATATTATTTCTCTGAATATTTAGCGATTTCCAAAACATAGGGGAGATAAACAAGTATCTTTAAGAAATAGGGAAATCAAATACATTCTTAATTTGGGGCCTCCCTGTTTAAATAAAAATTTTTATTATAATTATACTTCTTTTTTAACATATGAATTTATATTATTACACATGAATAAAATAAGCTACATACATAAGGAAGAACCATTAAACAATCAGGAATTATATAAATGTTACATCCATAGTGATTTGGCTATTTGTATTTGGAAAACTTGAGGTAAACCTCTTTCCTATCTTGTTTGGTCTAAGATTCTGAATGAAAATCAAGATCTATCATATCTCATCTCTATTAACTTAAAACATCTATCTAGATCTAAAAGCATTTTAGCCCTTAAACAATTAAGCTTAGCTGTAAGACTAAACTATCTGGTCTTTAACCCCATCAGTACTTGAGAAGGAATAAAACTTAATTACCTGAGTCAACCAGTCTGCCACAGACAGAATTCTGCTTAAAAATGGGCAAGCTTGGATGCAGGCAGAGTCGACAGCCAAACTCTGCCAAGACAGGGTAAGCAAGTCCTCAATAGTTCCTGTCTCACAAATATGTCTGTCAGAGATATTGGGCCAGAAGACTGAAGATGATGCTCCAATGCTACAGAGAGTTTTGGGTGATTGTTCAGGCAGCAAACTGTCTCCGTCCTTTTTTCATTCTGGAAGCTGCTAACCTGCACTTCTGGTTCACCCAGCCCACCTCCCCTCCATTTAAATGGAAGCACCAGTGGCTGAACAGTCTATGAATTATTTAACATCGTGAGGTGTGATCAGGACCATAGGCAGCTTTTGAGATCACGCCTTCAGATTCAGAAGGGGCCTCCCTCTGCAGGCCATAGTGTCTGAACACTGCATGGTTTGTGGATGAGACCAAGAGTCTGAGGAGTGTGAATTGAGCAGGAACTTAGTATTTGTGCTCAGTTAGTGGATACTGAAAGCTGTACCTTAAAGCTATTCCTAACTTAATCCAAAGCAGTTTGATATATTTGTGTAAATTTCCGTCTCCAGGTGCAGACGCTGTAGTTCAGAGAAGTTGACTTGGCTAAGCCACAAGGGATGGGACAGGGATAGAATCAGGTCCATGTCAGCCATGCCCCAACTGTCACAGGCTAGCTAACAGTCTAGCAGATGAGTTAAAGGAGGTATCTATTTTTTATTGAAGTAGAAATTAAGGAAAACTGAATTGTACCTTTAATCTAATGCCAGAGCGGTCTTTTTTTCTCTGCAGAATCCCTGGCCAATATTCATGAGTTTCTATGTGAGTGGCTACAGGCATGAAAACTGGCTCCCTTACAAGATATATAACCACTGTACATATGAGCTATGAAATTTTTTCATATTTGATTCATTAGTCTATCCTTACAATAGCCTCTAGTTTCTTCCGTTCTGTATCTCACACTCAATCATTTATTTGTTCATCCAAAAGTATATTGAACTGTCCCTACTAAATATTAGGCACTATACTATCCTGAGAATACGATACTACTATAAATATTATCTTGTGTGTGTGTGTGTGTGTGTATGTGAATATATGTGAGTGTGGATGCACACATGCCATGGTGTTCATGTAAAAGTTGGAGGACAACATCTGGTGTTGGTCTATGCCTTTCTCCAATTTCCTTGGAGACAGAGTCTTTTTGAGTTTGCCACTGCATATGCTAGTTTGGTTAACCTCAAATTTTCTAGGTGCTTCCCTGTATCCTCCTCCCATGTCACCATAGGAATGTTGTGATTACAGATTCATGTGCTTTATTTATTGAACCATCTCCCCCAGACTATTGTTCTATCCATATAATTTATATTTTTTAAGGTCAGGATTTTGGTATAATTCATATATGAAAGGGGAATAGGGATATCAGAATATACAAAAGTTTTAGAAAGGGCAGCCTGGATTTCAGAAGCGGTTTACACAGCCATCTATAAAGTGTTTATATAGAAGGTCACTGACATGCCTCTGAGAATGTCTTAGAAGATGATGTGTGGACAGAGTTTTTCCTATGAAAGTAACAACAACAACAAAAAATCTTTGCTTGGAGCCTTGAAATGTTTCCTCAGAGATCTGGCTGAGATATGGCTGAAGACATAGAGGAATCCCAAGTAAAGGGCCTGGTTGTTTTGCCTCAGGTAAAACATGTGAGAGATAAGGGCTCCCACTGTGCAAATGGTACCCTGTACACTGATGCTGTGAGGCAGCATCTCTTCAGACTTCCTAACAGAAGGCTGGCCAGTGAGACATGTCTTCTGCATGGCAAGATTTGTATGCCAAGCCCTTTCTCTAATTATTCCCCATAATTTATCAATTATGATGGTTTGAAAAGGCTTGTGTGTTTTAATGTTTGATCCATACAAATTGGCACTATTAGGAGGTGTGCCTTGTTGGAGCAGGAATGGCCTTGCCAGAAGTGTGGCAATGTGGGGTAGGCTTTGAGGTCATATATGGGCACGCCATGCCCAGTGTGGTACACAGTCTCCTCCTGCTGCCTGCAGGTGTAGAACTCTCGGCTCCTCCAGCACCATGTGTACCTGCATGCTGCCATGCTTCTCACTCTGATGATAATAGACTAAACTCCTGAAACTGTAAGCCAACCTCAGTTAAATGTTTTCCTTTATAAGAGTTGCTGTGGTCATGATGTCTCTTCACAGCAACGAAACTCTAAGTAAATAGCACAGTGAAGGAACACACTTTCATTTAATGAAGTGGGCTCTTGAAAACTAAGTCTTCTCTCAAAGCTCAAAATTCATTGGAATTCTCAACCATGTTTCCCATCTATTAGCTATTCTCTCTCTCTCTCTCTCTCTCTCTCTCTCTCTCTCTCTCTCTCTCTCTCTCTCTCTCTCTCTCTCTCTCTCTCTCATTTTGGTTTTATGAGATAGTTTCTTTGTGTAGCCTGGGCTCTCCTAGACTCACTTTGTACACCAGATTGTCCTCGAACTCATAGAGATCCACCTGCCTCTGCCTCCCAGAGTGCTGGGATCACAGTCATGCACCACCATGCTATTTTTGTTACGTTTCTAAGCATACAACCAACCAACTCCTTGATTCTTTGACTTAAGATTTAAGAGGAAGCAAGGTTAAAACTAGAGCAGCCCAAGTTTTGGGATCCTCATTTCTGTAAGGCCCTTTTAAGATTCCAGAGGGAGGCCTTTGAAACAAAGCCACATATTTCTACCAACCCTTTAAAGATCTCTTACAGTTCTTTCCTTACAATGACCTTTAGATGGGCTGGAGAGATGATTGGATTAAGTTAAGAACACTTGCTGCTTTTCCAGCAGGGGCTTTTAGGTTCCCAGCATCTGCATAACCACTCACAACTGTCTGTAACTCCGTTCCAGGCAGTCTGATGCCATCTTCTGGCTTCTGTGGGCTCTAGGCATGCATTCAGTGCACAGACATACATGCAAGGAAAACACTCATACACATAAAATAAAAATAAAAAAAATTCTTAAGAAAACAGTCCTTAGATGTGGATATATTTGGGAGAAGAAGAGGGACCAGTGGCAGGGGAAGGGAGACAGCCAAGCATATTGAGGAATGAATGAGACCAAAGTGCATTAGATAAATGATGAAAGTATCATAATGAAGGCCCTCAATTTGTATAATTGATATATTCCAATGGAAGTTTAAAATTGTGACCAATTTTGTTTCATAAAATCTGTACTAAATTCATATTTAGAAATAGCTCATCAAACAAATATTCATTTAATGATCATATATTCATTACAAAAAGTGTTTTCATGATGTCATTCTCATTTGTGTGTATTATGTACTCGAATCTTTTGTTCACCCATTACTACTTTCTGCTGTCCTGCTTTGTACCCCAACTGAACCCATTCTTCCCCCAAAGTTTCCCCTATGATTTCAAGTCTTTTTAAAAATATATTTTATTAATTTATTCCTATTATATCTAAATTGTTATCCCATCCCTTGTATCCTCCCATTCCTCCCTCCCTCTCATTTTCCCCTTATTCCCATCCCCTATGACTGTGACCACCTCCCTCTGAATATGCTCATAGGGTCTCCACTTGGTAGCGTGTTATCCTACCTCTGAATGCCACCAGGCCTCCCCATCCAGGGGATGTGGTCAAATATGGGGCATCAGAGTTTGTGTGAAAGTCAGACCTCACTCTCCACTCAACTGTGGTGAATGTCCTATCCATTAGCTAGATCTGGGTAGGGATTCAAAGTTTACTGCATGTATTGTCCTTGGCTGGTGCCATAGTTTGAGCAGGACCCCTGGTCCCAGATCTGCCCGTCATAATGTTCTTCTTGTAGGGTTCTAGGACCCTCTGGATCCTTCTATTTTCCCATTCTCCCTTGATTCTCTTACCTGTAGTCCCAGTAGGAAGTCTTCCCCTCTCTCCCACTTTCCTGGTAAGTGAAGACTTTCATTGGACATGCCGCTTGGGCTAGTGTCCAGTTATAAGTGAGTATATACCATTTGAGTCTTTCTGCTTCTGGGTTAACTCATTCATTATGATCATTTCTAGTTCAATCCATTTGTCCACAAATTTTGGGAATTCCTTGTTTTTAATAGCTGAATAGTCTTATATTTAAACGAGATTCATTGCCTCTTATTTATATGAACGTGTACATCTGCACATGCACATGTGAAGATGCAGCTACCCACAGGAGCCAGGAGAAAGCATCCAATCTCTAGGTGTTCTTGCTAAAGGTGGTTTTTAGTCACCTCATTTGGCTCTGGGAACTGAACTTGGGGCACCTTAAAAACTTTAAGTGCTATTAGCCACTGAGCTCCCTCTTGTCTTACTTTTAAGTTCAGATTTTACATGAGAGAAAATGTACACTGTTTGTCTTTCCGGGTCTGACTTAGTTTGCTGAGAATGGTGATCTCTCAGTCTACCTATTTTTCTACAAGTGATATAATTTCATCAGTTCCCTGTTTAACAGAACTGGGTAACCTGGGAAACTTAGTTATCTAGCCAATGACTGGTGGCCATGGGACTGGCTGTTAAGTATGTACCCAGGGAGACTTCATGGGAGGAAAGGAAGTTTTCCTTGGAGAGTGTTTATCACTTGGAGCTTCTTGGTTAGGGATGGGGCTTGTTACCACTTCCATATGCTGTGATTGGGCCTCAGTTGGCTTAAACATGTACATGCCCATTATATGCAGCCACAGATCTCTGTGAGATCATGTGTGTGTCCGTCCTATGTGTCTAAAATGGTACTGGTCACTGAGTGGCCTGAGCTATTATCCTATGAAATTACTTTCATGGACGTCATCAGCTCTGGTAAATGTTACCTGTTCAACACCACTTTTTGCATAAGTATTACCTCCAGGGTTAGTAAGATTTTCATCAGTTTCACTGGCAACTAATATCTTGTTTCTCTCCATATCTTAATTTTATCAGCTGTTTTGCATCTCCATGGAATCATCCAGGGAATTCCATGACCACTCATTCTTCCAAAGAACAACCAGAGCTATCCATAGTAAATTGTTTGGTGTAGAAAAACTAATGCATACTAGCAGTATTAAATCCTGATAGAAGATTACAATGTCATTTTAAAGCCCACATTAAGTATCTGTTCATTTCTAGTTCTACTCATGAGGTAGAGGCATGTGCTGGACCAAGTACTTGGTCAAAATTAAAGCTTAGGCTTCTGTTTCTATGAGGAGTAAGACATAACAACTAAGAAAATAGTAAGAAAAAGTGCTATTTATATGAAAATTTGTCCTATGGTAAGAACTAAATAATTCCAGTCTGAGGGACTTGTCAAACAAACCTACAAAAATCCATCTTTTCATATTTTTATAAAGAAAATAAATTTCTCAGACTTCTCTTTGAAGCCTGTGAGCATCAGCATGATCCATGTCCAGGAATCCTCCAAGTCACGCTGAAGGAAACTCAGCTATGCCCAGTTCAGGTGGTCAGCTATTAGCTTAGAAGGCTCGCCCCTCAGCCACATGACTTTCAGTTTGGTATTTATGGCACTGAGAATTAATTATGAGAAAGATGGTGAAGATTCATGCAAATATCACTTAACTAAGGTAATTTGTACTTGTGGTATGGGCTAAAATAATCTAGACAGGCTACAAAAATATTGCAGGTCCTCTTGGAACTGATTGATTCTTTAATTCAACAAATAGTAACTGGATACTTGCCAAATGCAATATACTATACGCATTGGTCACAAAAACATATGCCCCACATTACAGAATGCTATAACAAAAGGACAACATGGTGTATATGTGACAGAATGCTATGCTTTTTGTTACACTTTCAGGAGAAAGATACATCTTTTGGGATGGGCTCAGAGATACATGAGTGGTTTCTCCCTATGCCTCTCTGTGTTTTACCTTTGCCTCTGTCATACAACCTGGACTTTTTTATGTTTTAAAAGGATGGAAAACCACCATTATAAAGAGTTTTGGGTGACTGTTCAGGCAGCAAACTGTTTCTGTCATTTTTTTTTCACTTTGGAAGCTGCTAACCTGCACTTCTGGTTTACTTAGGTAATTAAATTCTATTTCTTTTCAAGACTCTGATGGGGTTGAAGACCACGTAGTTTAGTCTTAGAATTAAGCTTAGCTGTTTAGGTGTTATGATATGTTTAGGTCTAGATAGATGTTTACATTGATAGAGATGGGATATTATAGATATTGATTTTCATTCATAATTTTAGACTCAACAGGATAAGAAATGTTTACTTAAAAAGCAAAATCACTATGAATGTAACATTTATGTAATTCTTGTTTGTTTCATGGTTCTTCTTTCTGTATGTAGTTTATTTATATGTAGTAGTACAAATGTATATGTAAAAATTAATTTTTAAAAGGTATAGAAATCAGCTGTTCATTACCATAACAAATATCTGAGGCAGACAATTTGTAATTTAAAATGAATTTAAAAATTATTTGACTCATGAATTTAGAGGGTTCAATCCAAGATAAGGCAGAAACATTGAACCTCTGGTAAGTGCATTAGACCATAATAGGGGCATTTGGTAGAGCAAAAAATACTCATTTCACTCCTCAGGTGTCAAAGAAAGGAAGGAAAAGGAGACAAACTACAGAGCATACCCCTAGTTCCTTGAAAACCATCTACTCGCTTCTGCCTTAAAGGTTCCACCACCTCAAAAGCACATGTTGGAGAACAATATATATATATATATATATATGGAATTTAAAATCCAAACTGAAGCAAACCACAAATAAAATGATTTAAGTCAATATGTCATTCTAAATTTGTATGTATTTACTTTTACACCATTTTAGTTGTTGAACAATAAATGTAATTTTTAGCATAGACTATACAAATATTGTGACTTTTTTGACTTCTAATATAATACGAATACACTTCCATGTTAATCAGAAGAAACTTTCTATGAGTTCTCTGTGGACTGTTAGCTCCATTGGCTTTCTCTGCCTCTCTTCTCCATGGAATATCTGTGACCTGCAGGACCACGGTCAAGAGTTAGGGTATTGTGTCTATCTGGTTTCTTAATGTTGTGCGTCGTGTCCAGATGTTTGGTCCCATCAGGGACACACATTTACTTCAGACAGTGCTGTTGCCTCTGCTGCTGCTGGAATTACTTTCTTGCAGTGTGTCAAGGCCCCAAGAAAGCTAGACAGTACATAGAAGTGTGAACGTTCATGTGATTGTCCTTTTGGGAAGAGTCTTGGGAAATGAACCTATAGCCTCCCACATCCTGGACCCAGATTTCTTGTTTGGAGTCACATTCTTTGGACCCATCTAATTTTTCTCCTGTGGATTTGACTGAGAAGAAAATGTTCTTTGCAGCCTCTTAAGGACTGCTGAATACTAAGCAAATGCTTCTGACAGCAAAAGTCTGTGCCTTTCCCGAATTTGAGGAAAGACATCTGGCCCAAGCCAGGCATCGCCTGTCTTTTGGCGTTTCCTTGCCCAAATTCACCTGTCTTCTTTGTTTTCACCTTAAGGCTTTTGTCCTTTAGTTAGACTGCCATCCTTTTCACTTCTTTTGTCTCTGTCTGTGCATCATGAAGATCTGGCTAAAGTGTGATTCTAGAAAACAGACCTTTAAAACCATATTGCCTCCTGACTAAAAGCAAAAAGCATCAATGGCTGGTAGTAGAATGTTGTGCCGTGTTATCAGTTAGCTTTGCGTTAGTGGATAACTGCCTTTTTACCACTGGAGAATAAGACGTGGGTGCACAAGAAAAGTGGTAGTCTTTAATTGGCAAAGGGGCAGAGTGCATTGGCTGTACGTGGTAACACCAGAGGCACACAATAACAAGTGAGAGGCCGGGAGAGCAGTACAGAAACAAGCAAAGGCTCCATGACGGTTAGCCGCAGGTGTCAGACTGAGTGGACTAAGGAGTGGGGCATTATTTCTGTGTATGCCTGTGATGGGGGCTCTGTGTGAGCCAGTGGTCTAGGAGGAAAGTTTCCTGTGTAGATGTTTCCTGTCAAAGATGGAACCAGTTAAAAGGTATAGATCTAGGACACTTGGGTGATAGCAGTTGACTTAACATACATGAAAGTTTGAATTCCAACATGTCTTGGATAAGGGCCGACTAACAGTCACCAATTTGGGTCTATGACGAAGAATACTAGTGCTTCATTCTCTTCACCTTGGGCTCTGTCGTACTTGTAAAAATGAAGTTCTACAGCGGAAATAAAGCCCTTTCCAGGGGTCATTGGAAGACTGTCCTGAACTCAGATCAGTTGCGTTGGGCCAATACCAGGTCACTGGAGGAGTACATGAGGAAGCACAGCTCTGTGCTGGCCATGGCTACTTACCCTGTCATTGTAAGCAGAAGAGGTGTAAGTACCCCAGGTGAGTAAGTTTGGAATCTGGAGAAATCATATAATGGCTAGGTTGTTTGTTCTTTACATTTCCACATTGAGTAATGACCTATAAGCGACCACAAAAACCTCACTGAATAGGGGTAAAAACAATAAACATTCAGGTATTATAGGGAACAAGGCCTGAATTATCTGAGCCTGCCAAACAACCAAGCTTAGTTGAAAGACTAGCCAAGGCTGAAAATAGGTGAGTATATGTTATTGAGTTGTATAAAAAAAAGAAGGCAGTTTTCCCATTCCAGAAGTGATCGCAAAATTAGCCTTATAAGCTAAAAATATAACACCGCAGTCAGGTTGAGATGCTCTTGGGTACATTTGCTGTTCTCAGGATCAAAGGACAGATGGCATAAGGAACAGATGAGTGTCAGCTGTGTCCTCTCTATAAATTGCAGCAATGGGGTAGTAACTTGTAGAAATTCTCCCTCTTTAGTCTTTTAAATTTTATTTAGTGTGTGTGTGTGTGTGTGTGTGTGTGTGTGTGTGTGTATGTGTGATGTATGTTTGTGAATGTGGGTATATACATTTCTAAGTGTGTGGTGGTCAGAGGACAAGTTTTACAAGCTGGATCTCTCCCTCAGTGAGTCTTGAGTCGTATGCTGAAAATGTTTGTAATCACTGGACAATCTTGGTCACCCTTCACTTAGTCTTCTTGGAGATCCCAATGTGTACCGCATCAACTTTGCATTAATAAGACTTTTACCATTCTCTTAGAACATCTCCATGGAAACCATGGAGCTAGTAATACTGGGCTTCCTGAACTTCATGTAACAAAAGATAATAGATGTGTCAGACTACTATAGATATTGGCTTCTATGCTAACTCTTCATCTACAGAACAGTCTTAGTTTCATCTGTTTGAATGTTCTGGTTGATGCCTATAGTTTTGTTGCGTTCAATAGATCCTTGTAAATCTACCCCAGATGCTTCCCTCAAACTCATAAATGACTATAAGCAAAGGCAATTTCCCTAGGTATCTCACACTGATTTCAGTTCAGCTCGTAAATGCGGGAATTTGACTTTAAAGGAAACAGTTGAAACAAAATAGCATGACAGGAAAATATCACAAGACACAGTAATTCTAGTAGTGGTTTCAAAATATTTTATTAATTAATTATTACACAGCATATGTTGAGTAATATAAATATACACCACAAACCAGAGTTTCTCAAATCCAGACGGCACACTTTGCAAAGATGAGAAGAAACACAGCGAAGAAAGCTAAAAAGGTCAGCAATTCTTCCGGAGTTGGAAATAAGTTACTTCTGAAGTTTTCTGGCTCTCAGGAATAGCTGCAGAGGAAAGCCACCTAGAAACCCAGCAGCTATAAATTCTCCTTTAGTTGCTGACTTGAGAGATGATGAGGGACTCTTAGGATAAACAGGAAGTTCCTACTGGCCAGTCTTCTGGGCTAGGACATGGTGGTGAGCGCTGCACCATTACATGGCCTCCTGTGTTTTCCAATAACAACAGTTGTCTTCTGCAGTCTCCCACGGGGACATTTATTAAAATTTGAGGCAGATTTTGTTTGTCCTAGCTTGTGTGAATGTTGCAGAGGGGAAAGATAAGCTCATTGGCTCTGTGGAGATCAGCTTCCTTGCTTCTAGTTTGAAATGGCTTTATAACTTCAGTTTGAGTCACAGCATGCATTGTTGGTAGATACTCCAGACTCTTTCCAGTTTCAAACATCATAGAGGTTCTCTTTTTTGCAGTATAAGGCTCATGTAAGCCAGATACTATCTTGCATAAATGAGTGTGGTATAATCGTATGAACACTTTGCAAAGGGAGTCATCCCTGGCTGCTAAAGAGAATTTGAGACACTATTGCTGGCTTAAAATTGGAAGGGCTCCTGTGACAGAAATCTAAAAGTGAGGTGCTCCACCATGAAGCCATGAAGCAAACAGAGATCCACTCGTGTAGCTTCAAGAAGTAGAATGTTGTTGATAACAGAAGATCTAGAAATCCTCAGCTCCACGTGAAAACAGGCTGGTGTTTTACGTTCAGCATAATCAAGTGGAAAGCCCAGCCATGAAGTGCCAAATGACTAGCCTATGGAGTATTATGTATGTATATTAAGTATTATGAATACATATTAGTACAAATGATAAGCATTGGGAATTATATATGGAAGTATATATGTTAATATATTACATATTAGGATAATATACATATATTCAAAGATATTCACATACATAATACATACATATATGAATAGATTAGACTCTTAAGATTGTTGTTGAAATTAAGTGAGATTCAGCTCACAGATTATCAGTGCCATAGTAAATGCCATTTCTAAACCCACAGGAAGATAATTACATCAAGCTCCCCAGAAAAGAGAGTCATTTCCCATGATGGAAATTGTGATGTGTAGGGATGGTATCACACACATCTCTAGAAGCAACTGTGACAACTGTTTGGAGAGAAATAGTTCAGCGAACATTATAGGAACAGGTAACACTCTAGAAATGAAGCACAGTGGAAGTCAAAAGATCTAGGGTCACAAAGAGTGACACAAAGTGACACAGCACTGAGAGTCTGACCCAATCTGTTCCAGATTTGCTTAAGGAATCTACAGAGTAGCAGTGGTGCCAAACTGCCTCTAGCTTTGGTCAACAGCTGAACGACTTTCCAAATAGGCATTACAAGGCAAAGCGGGTGTGAGCTTAGCTCTGAAAGTTGCCAGATGTCAAATGGAAAAGAATTCATTCACATTTCAGGGTCACCTGCTAGAGCAGCACACATATCTGGGTTTGATGGCAGAGGCTTGCAATCTGATTGCTAATTGGCTGAAGCTGGAAGGTTGCGAGTTCCAGGCCAGCCTGGACTGTTTAGGAAAACCCAGCCTAGCCTCTTCACAAAAGAAATACACAAGCACTGGGCGGAGGGAAGCAGATGAGTGAGTGCCATCTAGGAAGAGGGAAAACCAGCGTTGGGAGACACAGAGGGATACCTGTCCAAAGTGTTCTCTGGCAGGATTAGGGCAAAACCAATATTGTACATTTTAGCAGTTGTGCTGAAACTCAAAAGCTGAAGACAGAAGATAGCTAGGCGGTTGAGCTGAGGTTTCCAGTCCTGTCAATGAGTGTGTATTTTTAAGTATACAAAATGCAGTTTAGGGAAAACAAGGGGCGCTATGGTAACAGACATAAAGCAGCTCTCATTTGTTGTTTTCAACTGTACATCTATCTATCCTTTAGCAGATTCCTATGGACTGAATAAAAGTTGTAATGTCAAAAGGGGAGGGCTGGAGAGATGGCTCTGTTCTCCCAGAGGTCCGGAGTTCAATTACCAGCAACTACATGATGGCTCACAACCATCTATACTGGGATCTGATGTCCTCTCTTCTGGCATGCAGGTTATATGCAGATAGAACACTAACAAATTAAAAAAAAATAAATCTTCAAAAATAAAAAAAACAAGAAATACATAAATTCAATGATAGTTTTATCATTGGCTACTGCTAATTAGCAAGCCCTCTATTGCCAAGGGATAAAAATTACTCTATACATAATAATAAGACCCACATTGTCTCACCTGTGCCAATAATTTGAAATAGGAGGGCTGTGGAGGTAAAGACCCGAAGAAGATGGAGGACCGAGCCACATGTGTAGATATGAAAAGAACATTCCAAAATGGAGGGATTGGCTTGAAAGTCTCGATAGGATCAGCTTCCTGCTCTACCAGTCGGTCCCCCAAATCAGCAGCAGCCTCATCCCAATGCCAAGGACATGCTTCCTGCCAAAGTGGTACAGTGTCGGAAACAGCCTCATCACAGCCCTGTGGACAACTGTCAGCACCCAGCTGAAGCAGGTAATCAGAACACAATTTATCTGGTTCCCTTCACCAAGTTTAAGTAGGAAGCCATCAGAGATAACCCAATTGGATAACATCTGCCACGATGAATCTTGAAAACATTATTTAGAGTGAAAGATGTCAGTCACGCAAGAAGACACGCCCTGTTGTGTTTACATGCAATGTCTAGGATCAGCAGTTTCATCAAGACAGCAAGCAGGTTAGCGGCTAATGGGCTAGACAAAGAGGGAGACAGAGAAAGTTCTGGAACTAGACTATGGTAATCAATTCACAGCACTGATAATCTTCATAATGGCATAAATTTACCTAATGACATTGAAAAGGGTTAAGATAATTTAAAAAGTTATGTTTTACTGTATATGAAAGAAATTATCTCAAAGGCAAGCCTGTCAGGGGCAGCCACCTAGTTCTGCAGGTTGCCTGGCTCGACCTTCTAGTCACACCCTGCCAAAGCCAAGAGAAGACAGGAGCATCAGGAGGCTGCCTACCTGTTCTGCTCCTCCCAAACCAGCCTGCTTCTTATGTTTTGGAAACTACACAAGTTGTTTGACTGCCCAAGTCTCTTATGGGAACCATATGGACAGACAAAACCCCACACCACCCTGGAGTGGCCCCTTACTTGAAAACCCAGATGAACCACATCCTTTGGCAGCCACATATGCCTCTTGTCTTCCGTGGCAACCAGAAGCCTCCCCACGGCGGCCGGTTTTGTTCTTACTGAACTGGTTTCCTTCATGCAATGTGTGGTTCTAATTCCTAATTTTAAGGTCAACATCTTTTCTGACTGGCACCGTAAATGTTTAACAGCTATGACTAAATCATTCCTGCCTCCCTACCTTTTTCCTCTAGTGTTCCACAGGAAAGTAGTGGGTCAGGTGATCAAATGCTCAGGTGAATGCTTTGAAGTGGCTCATCAGCTAAAGCCCAGCACCTTCTCCTGAGATGCTGGAGCTTGGGCTAGCATGCGGGTTAACCCTTCATAGGCTGGATTGTAAGGAGTCTTCCATTTCTACCTCCTGAAAGCAGCTTTACTGTTTTATGTACCAGCCTGGGGCCATGGAGAAAGAACAGGCTTTGGAGTCAGATAGGATTTTTATTGTTGTTGGATTGTGTTTGGGTTCTGAGGGTTGAACCAAGTATATGCTGATATACTTACCAAATATACGGTTTTCCACTGAGTTAAAACTCCAGCCTAAACCTCAACGTCTTCCGGTCAGCTAACTGCAGGACAATGTGGAAAGTTAGATTTCATTTCACTACAACACTCTTATCTTGAAAACGAGGATCACTGCCTTCGTCTCTTTTCTGTTACTATAAAAACTACCCATATAAATGGATAACGAATGAAGAGAAAGGGTTTGTTAAGCTTGCAGTTTCTGAGGCCTGGTAGGGTGATGCCAGTGTCAACATGACTCTGATGCCAGGGTCAACGTGACTCTGGTGAGGACTCTGGTGAGGACATCGTGATGCGTGGAAGAGGGCGTGCAGAGGAAGATGCTGTGGTGGGACAAGGCACCGGAGCGATGCTCAGCTGTCTGCCTCTAACTTGCTCCCACGAGAGCTAAGTGAGTTCCTGTGAGAACTAAGCATCCTTTCTAAGGAGCGTGCCTTTGCTTACCTGATAACCTCGCACCAGACCTCACCTCTGAAAGACTGTGCCGGTTTCTAGTCTCAGTGGGCTAGAACTCCTGATGCAGAAGCTGTCAGGTAGAAAATTATATCCAAACAATAGCTATTTGTTACAAGAAATTAAAGTATATGCCAGGCAGTAACTAACCCAGCGTTCTTGCTCAATAAGCGTAATAGACATTACTCAGTAAACAGAAATTTGTATTGGTCGGATCGGTAATCAGAATTTTCAGAGAAGTGAACGGATGTTTGAGATGGCGATTCAGCAATGGGAAAAACCATCAGTCCTAACTTCTTTTCAGTTTTGACTGAAAAAACATGCCCTTTATCCTGTAATAAAAATAACCCATTAAAAAAATTAAAAGAATAGGTATCTAACATACTGGTTAACACATCCTTACAGAGGACATGTTAGGAAAAATAAAGGCATAGGGCTTCGGGTGCCAATGACAGAGGCCATGAGCCCCCCTCCTTCCCGGCTTATCTCGCTGCCTCTTCAGAGCAGAGGCAGACCCAAATATCTCCCACTGCCCTGGAAAAATAGCTCCCAGTTTGGTACTGAAAATTATGGCTTGAGTTTTATGTGTTAATTTTAGTGTTTGTTTTTCCCAAGAGGTGGTATCCGGGAATAATCAGTTAAAGGCAATAAATAGAAGTATAGTTTCCAGAGGAACAATGTAAATTAATTGGGAGCTGTTGACCCAGAAGGTACTTTAGGTTTACTTTGCAGTTGGGAAGTTATATCATCTTCTCCTAGAAAGAGATAGTGTGTACACTTGTATTTAATAACACCATTTTTTTTTGTAACTGCTTTCTGAATTGCTAAACTATTTGGAAGCCCTTGTAAACAACTCAATGTAGTAATACTTCACATAGAAACATTGATGTACAGTTCAGGTGTATTTATTGACAGGATTAAAAAGGCTTTCCAAATCTGCATACTCTCCCTGCTTAGTCAGACTGTATAGAATAATAAAAAATAAGCTTCATTATTACTTATTATTTTTAATTCTTAATATCTGACATAAAGAATCTTAGATTTATCTTGTTTTTCCTGTGTCCACATATTGCAACAAATCATTTCTTCAAGAAAAAACAAAGGATATGTTTAGTAACAAAAAATTAAAATAAAATCAGGCACAAAAAAACCAAAAAAACAAAACAAAACTAAGGCCAAAAAATAAAATGACAGGCACTTGGAATTCTTTAGTTATAAAAACAAGGATTAGTATTTTTGAGAAAATTCTTTGAAATATCATTTTTTGCCCATGCAGTTGTCACATGTAAATAAAAAGGGCCTCATTGGATGAGTTAAGGCGTCACTTTGCTTTTCATTGATTGAGCCCAGGGCCTCCTGCATATAGGCGAGGCACCCTGCCACCGAGATGCACCTCCACAGCTCTTTAGACATTTTGGAACACGCCTTAATAAGTTGTCAAAATTTACAGTGAACTCCTCCCAGTTCATCCTATGGAATAGCTAAGATTATAAGCCCATAAGCCTTGATACGGTTTTATTTTTTTTTAAGTTTATCCTTTAACAAAAGGTATAATATTTTTGCTCATATAAAATCTAATATGCCCTTAAATTTTTTAAACAATATTTTATTAATTCTTGAGAATTTTATGAAATGTGTTTTGAACTTATTTACCACCCTGACAACTTTATTCCTCTATGTTCTGCAACTCAAGTACATGATGTCTTCAGTAATGGGGTTTTACTGTCATGTCATGGAAGGCATCTTCGAGAATTGACAAAAAATTATAATTCTTAGAGGCCTATGTGACCCTTTTGGTTAATAAGTTAAAAAAAAGGTAACCTATCACTAGTGATCGTGTCTGTACTTGCTAGCATCTAGGTTGTTTGCAGCTTATGCCCATTATAAATAGAGCATCAATGAATATGATCAGGTGTCTTTGTGGGGAGATGAAGAGTCTTTGGATACATGCCTAGGAATAGTAGGGCTGGACCCAGTGATGGATAAATCCATCTTTCTGAGGAACTATCATACTGATTTCCAGTGACTGTACAAGGTGCAGTTCAACCAGCAAGGTGTGAGCGTTTCCCTCATCAGCATGAGCTGTTACTTGTCTTGTTGAGCTTAGCTACTCTGATGGGTGTTAGGAGGGAATTTCAAGGTCGTTCTGATCTGTGTTTATGTGATGACTAAGGATATTGAACATTTCTTTAAGTGTTTCTCAGCTGTTTGACTTTCCTCTTTTGAGAATTCTCCGTTTAGATCTATACCCCCTTTTTAATTGGGTTGTTTCCTTAACTGCTGGGTTTCTGAGTTTTTTATGTATTTTGGGTCTTAGCCCTCTGTTGAGTGTGCAGTTGGTACACATCTTTTACCATTTGGTAGGCTTCCACTTTGTCCAAATATGGTTATTTCCATTTATTTCCACTTTCATTGTCTTCATGATTTGCTTGTACTATTTTTAAATGACAAGTATAAAAAAATCACCATGCTTTTGCTGGTGAAAATATTCATTTGTCTGTCTTATACTTATTGATTAGTTTTTAAAAATTTTTTATTATTAATTTATTCTTGTTACATCTCAATGGTTATCCCATCCCTTGTGTCCTCCCATTCTTCCCTCCCTCCCTTTTTCTTCTTATTTCCCTCCCCTATGACTGTTCCTGAGGGGGATTACCTCCTCCTGTATATGCTCATAGGGTATCAAGACTCTTCTCGGTAACCTGCTGTCCTTCCTCTGAGTGCCACCAGGTCTCCCCCTCCAGGGGACATGGTCAAATGTGAGGCACCAGAGTACGTGAGAAAGTCATATCCCACTCTCCACTCAACTGTGGAGAATGTTCTGCCCATTGGCTAGATCTGGGTAGGGGCTTAAAGTTTTACTGCCTGTGTTGTCCTTGGCTGGTGCCTTAGTTTGTGCGGGACCCCTCGGCCCAAATCTGCCTATCATAATGTTCTACTTGTAGGTTTCTAGGACCCTCTGGATCCTTCTACTTTGCAATTCTCCCATGCTTCTCTCATCTAGAGTCCCGATAGGATGTCCTCCCCTCTGTCCCAGTTTCCTGGTAAGTGAAGGCTTTCGCTCCAGCACACAATAAGAAAATTTGCTCAACCATGTTCATAGCAGCCTTATTCATAATAGCCAGATCATGGAAACAGCCTAAGTGTCCCTCAGTAGAAAAGTGGATAAAGAAACTGTGGTACATTTACACTATGGAATACTACTCAGCTATTAAAAACAAGGAATTCCTGAAATTTGTGGATAAATGGATTGAACTAGAAATGATCATAATGAATGAGTTAACCCAGAAGCAGAAAGACTCAAATGGTATGTACTCACTTATTGATTAGTTTTGGCTTTAGCATTTTTAATTCAGTTTAGGTTCATGCCTTTGCCTGCGAGTTCTACGACAGCCAGGAATACACAAAGAGAAACTCTGTCTCAAAGGAAACAAATAAACAACATTAATTATATATATATATTTTTTGCCTTCGTTTTCTTATTTCTTTTAAATGAATTTTTTTCTTTTTCTCAAACTATTTTTTCTCTCTAAGAATAAACATTTCTGTTCTCTCATACAATAATATAAACACCTTAAAATAATTTGACTTCTATGAATTACCCCCAGGGTTGCTTGTTATCTGTGCTGCTTATCTTTTGTCAACTAGACACACACAGGGGTCACTGAAAATTGCCTCCGTAGATTGACCTGTAGGAAACTCTGTGGGGAATTTTCTTAACTAGTGCTTGAAACAGTAGGGCCTAGTCTGCTATGGACAGCACCACCCCTGGGCAGATGGGCCTAGGTTTTAGCAGAAAGCAGACTGAGCAAGCCACAGAGAACAAGACAGTAGGCAGCATTTCTCATGGCCTCTATTCCAGGTACTGCTCTGGGTCCTTACGTTTCTGGCCTTATTGATGATGGGCTGGGATGTGCAACTGTAAGCTCAAAAACTTTACCGTTCCCAGCTGTGTGTGATCATCATAGTGTTTATCATGGCAACAAAACTTAACTACAGCAGTGTCTCTTGTAATGGTGAAGTTTTAACTTGTTGTATTTTGTCTGTAAGCTGAACACTATTACTGCTTTGTAGAGTCCACGTTTTACCGTCAGCTCCTCAATTCTTCCATCAGTATTTATTCTTCTTAATCCACGTTTTCCCTTTTGTGAGGCCGTTCTTCCTTTTAGTTTTCCTGGATCACATCTCCTCTAGGTCCTGTTCCTGAGGGCATCTTAGTGGTAAAATTCTTTAGTTTTATTTAAATCTCATTTGTTCCCTGATCTTGAGAGTGAGTGTCACTGCATTACAACTCCAGCTAGCTCAGCTAGTACACTAATTACATTTTCACAGGACTTGGCTTCTGTTGTAGCTGTTAAGCTCTATTCGAATAGTCTCCATTTGGGTAGAGTCACTCTTCTCTGTGTTCTTGCTCTTTTTCCATATTTATAGTAGGTCTGGGCATATATTTATATGTGTAACATGATCAGTAGGGGACACATAACAGTTGAATAGGCAGCCATGGATAATTCTTTAATCTTGAAGACAGAAGTCCAGGGATATCATTGGATAGACTGCAATTCCAAATACTTTAGGCCTTTGTATTCTCCAGGCTTCGTAATTGTTTAAATGTTTATTTCTTAATTGTATTATGTCATCAAACATTTCATCTGATGTTAAAAAAAAAAAAAAGGCCTACAGTAGCTCTTCAGCTGGCATATTCAATTCCGTGTCGTTCCTTTCTTTAAGCTTCTAATCTCAAGCATCCCCAAGTCAACACTTAGGATACTTTTTTATTATTCAAACTTATTTATTTACTTATTTTGTTTTTTTATTGTGTGTGTGTAAGTTTGAGGGAACATGTGCAGATGAACGTGTGTGCAAGTGCACGTGTGACAGTGTGTGTAAGTGTGTAGGGCAGAGGGCACCATCAGGGGCCATTACTAGGGTATCATAAACATTTGGGTTGCAGAGTCTCTCACTTAGCCTGGAGCTGCCTTGTCTGACTGGCGAGCTCCAGGAATCTGTTATCTCCACCAGTGCAGTACTAGGGTTACAGGTGTGTGGCACCATGCCTAACTTGGCTTTTTATATGTGCATCTTGAGGCTCAAACTCAGGACCTTATGAATAAAGGACTTTACTGACTGAGATGTGCCCCAAGCTTATGTAATTCAGTGATTCCTTGTACTTTGAATGAGGGCTTTTTATTTTTTAAAAAACTACTTTGAAAACATAACCATATTGAAAACATTTGTATACAAAGTCTTTGGGGATTGTTTCGCTATGTGCTTTCTGTGTCCCCTTACTCATGGCAGTTTTTGTTTGGGATTCATTAGATCATGTTACTTGTAAATTTTTACTATGAATTTATATTTCCCGTGACTTCTGTGGAATAACTGTGACTGATGAGATTTAAATGGCTGACAGTGCTCTTAATTCAGAACAGCAAAATTTTAAGGTGTAAATCTGAAGTTTGGGTAGCATTATGTTGATATAGGCACTTGGGGAATTTTTCTTTTGTTTCTGTTCACTTTTGTTCATAAGTGTTGACTTGTGGAGTTGGTACCTCCATTACTCTCAAGATGTCTCCTCCCTCTCCTCCCCTCCCTTCTTTCTTCCCCTGTGCCACTCTTTATCTTCCCGTTTCTCTTCCTTCCTGCATTTTTCTCCTTTGCCCCTTTCTCTCCCTCCTTTTCCTCTTCCCCTCTTCAACCCCTCTTCCTCCTTCTATTTTTACATTTTTATTAATGACATAATGATCGGGATCTCAGCTATTTGTTGAGTCTTTATTTCTGCTTTGCATTTTGCTGTTCCTCAATCTTAAACCTCACTCTGGGAAGATTGTGGGTTGTAGTAAATATTATAAGTCTCTACATATACAGAAGGGAGCTATCTCACCATACTTGCTTACCTCTCTGGACTTACATTAACTCTCTGTATTTCATTATAACGGATTTTACTTATAGTCTTGTAAGCTCAGTTTTACATTTACAAATAAATTTTTATTGTTCATGAATTAATATTACTTTTCCCCTGTTTATTGAAAATATATTCTTTTCTCCTACAATATATCTGATTATAGTTTGCCATGTCTAAAGGAGCTATGATAATTTTTTATTTTATATTACACTTCATTTTGTTATGTTTTCTTGCTATCTTTTAGAAGCCTGCTCTTTTCTAATGGGAGATAGGAAGGGAGTGGATCCGAATGGGAGGAAGTAGGTAAAAACTGGGAGTAGTTGGGAGGTAGGAACTGTAATCAGGAGATATTGTATAAATGTATTTTAATATCTCATTTATTATTTAGAGGTTTTACAGATTCCAGTACTCCAAATTTTTAAAACAAGACCCACAAATTTCTTGGATTTACATTTAAGAACATATAATTATCTATATTATAGTTAACTTAAATATTATTTAGAGTTTCACAAATATTATTTGAAGTAATTCTCCCCTGTAATTTCATATGTATTTCATTTGCCATGTTTTCTCCCACTCAATTTTGAGCTAATTAATAGCTAATTACTTTTTTCCAAGGGATTTTTCTTAGATTTATTCAGCAATTATGCCACTTAATTAAGTATACATGCATACAATTAATTCTTTACTATAATATTCTAACTTAATGAAATTCTTTGAATTTTTTGTTTGTATATCTTGGCAAAGTTAATATAACGTTACTATTAGTGTTTTCATCTTGTAATTTTTTGAATACTTCTGGTAGTCTCTTTTTAAAAAATATATAAATTAAGAGAAGATGTCTACATTTTCAAGTTTACTTTTGATGTCAGTTCTGGTATTCATTTTTAGTAATGTTGCATTTCATGAAAGTGTAGTATGTAATAATGTTTTCTGAGTTTCATAGAACATTCAAGTTTTTTCTAAAATAAAATTACTTAATGTATTCAAGTAATTTCTCCCAAGAATTCTTGGGAAAAAAGTAAAGGTTGTGCTAGTAGAAGTTAAAGTTTGACTTAGCTCATTTTCATTTACTTGTATAGACATTTCTCTAGCTTGAATTAAATCTATTCTTTATGCCAAATTATATGTCATTTTAGCTCTCTATACATATAAACTGAAGAAAATGTTTGTTCCCCATTCCATCACCAAGGTGTGGTTTGCCTTGAGTTTCAGTCATAACTATGTTCATAATGGTAAGTAAGATTCTCGCATTGATATTTCATAACATAGCATCTTTAGCCGCTGATATAGCCTGTATCATATCATATATGATAGCTGAAGAAGCTCTTGTGCCTACACTTTTCCTCTCTGTGTGTTCACGCTTTGTAGGTGTGGGTGCCTATGCGTCTGCCTGCACACACGTGGGAAGCCAAGGTTGACATCTGGTTTCTTCTTAAATAACTTTCCACTTTATCTTTTGAGACAGGGTCACTTGCTAAAGCCATAATTCAGCTGGCCAATGAATGCCAGGGATTTTCTGTCTTTGCTTATGTGATGCTGGCATCGTGAGTATATACCACTATGCCCGGCTTCTACGTGGGTGGGTACTGGGATGTGCTCTCAGGTCCTCATGCATGTGCCGTGAACACTTTACCAAGTAGATAGCTCTCCACTATTTCTCTCTCTCTCTCTCTCTCTTTTTGTTTCATTTATGTGACCTGGCCATTTTACATCTATTTATTATTGTTAATTTGTTGTTGCTTTTATATTATCTCACTTTTATATTTGTTCTCAAGACAGTCTTATAGAAGTCATCGTTGAAGCTCAACTCTCGTCTGCATGGGTCAGCCCTCATTGATAGTCTTCTCATTTATTTTCTTCCTACTGATGAGTAATGAATTGTATTTGTCCTTTGGATGAACTACGTTTTCATTTAGAGTTTTAGGAAGGATATAGAAATGAATTATCTTAAGGGACTTTATATTCATTATAGTATGTTCAATTTTAACAAAATATGCCCTAAACCAAAAGAACATCTATATAGCTTAAATAGGATTTTTCTCCTACAAATTATAGCAGGCATATTGTGGAAGGAGCATGAAGAGATAAAATCTTATGTTTTATGGATACTCTGAAACCATGCTCTGCAGATACCATCTGATTTAGTTTTCAGCTGTCCCACATTAGGGGTATAGTACTCCTCTACCAGAGGCAGGAAGTTACAACTCCAAGGGTAGGTGAGTCTACCCAAATTCTCAGCCCTGAGAGATGAAGCTGGCACTGCCTACTTCACTAGTCCTGCCCAGAAGAGGAAGTGGCACATTAAGGTAAGAATAGAGTGCTGCAAGACTGGGTGTGGCAGCTTTCACCATCAATTCTTCCACTCTGGAGGCCCAGGCCGGGGGATCATCAACCTAGGTCCAGACTGGGCTACATGGTAAACATCTGTCTAAGAAGAAAAATATGAGTCATTACAGAGCAGCAGATACCAAGTGAGGTTTCAGAGGAGTGATTTATTTCATAGAGGTGTTCCCAGTGAGGCAGGAAGGAGAAAATAACCCAGGCTAAAAAGCCAGTCAGAGCAAAGGGCATATAAGCCTTTATTCTTCACAGGAGTAAGTTTTTTTCTTTATTTGATTTCCCAAATAGCTTATTAATGAAGGATTATTGACTTTCCTTATGCAGTTGTCCTTCTTCTGCATACAGTGTACATGCCATTTCTCCCCTTCGTGTTTCCCTACCATTTTCCCTGAATAACAAAACCAGTTTCAGCAGCAGCAAAATAGGCTACACTTCCTAGCCTGACTTTTGTGGTCACAAACATACTACCGGGCAACTTCTGGGAAAGCTTCTGTTGGAGACAGGCTGAGAGATGGCATTTACTTTTGCTTCCTGTCTGAGTGTTTTGATTCCTTCTCAAAAATCATGTATGTCTTAAAGCATAGGGCAGGCTCAACAGTGGAAGCTGCGTGTTAGCAACTGGAAAACTGCAGGTCCCCTAGTGACAGCACAATATCTCAAATGTATATTTTAAGATGTGCTTTATGTGAAAAATAAATTAATCTCTTGCTCATCTCCTTGTTCATCATCCAAGCTCTTTGCCGCTGGCAGCCACATTCAACTTCTGGCCAATCTTTTCCATGTTTAACATTTACTCTGAGAATCATAAGGCAGGTCACTGAGATGCTTACAAACTGAGAAAATGCTATTTGGAAAACTCATAGAAATACTGAGAGAATTCCCAGTGGGGTCTGATATCCAAGGTGGACTCAAAGACAGTCTTATCGCAACTGGGTACCCTGGATCAAAGCCAAGAAGGAGCCTTTCGGGAAGAGAAGCATTTGTGTGGCTGCTTACACTGCTACAGTTTAGGAGAAACTGTAGGTCTGGAGTGATGACCTTTCAGGAAGAACAAATGTTATTAAATAATGGATCTTTGTCCCACCTCCTTCTACAGTCAAGAGCAAAAGGATGAAAGAGGGATCCCATTCTTCTATTAATAACTCCTTAGTCAGACTCATGCTGACAAAGCAGAAAGCCACTGTAAAATTAGCAATTGTGCCTGCAAATTAGTCCCTGTCAAAGCCATTAAACGTGAAAAGGATTTAAAGAGAATTCTATTAATGGAGTCAAGGATGAAAAATCAGCAGTGTTACACTATAAATGCTAAGAAAACTGATGCTTATTTTCAGAAAGGTATTACCCTGTGTTAAGAAGCTGCTTGCAGCTGTGCAAAAAGAAAATGGTAATTCACAGCCCTTGGTCAGTGCTTTTCTTCATGGCTCCGTGGAGCAAATCTATGAGTTTGGAAGAGCATGCGATGTAGCTGACGCTAATGAATGTTGCTCCTTCCACCCTCATTGGAAGAATCTCTGTCCCTGTTTAGAAAGGCAAGGCAGGCAGTGGAAAGATTTGAAAGTTAGAACACAAGTGAAGTTGAAGCTGGGCCCTGTCCCTCCGCTAACCATGCTAACCATGGGAAGGCTTCCTCAACATTTGGTACCTTTATGTTATCATAATCCCATGCGCATCCTATGAGAGTGATGATTCCATATCCAATATTGAGGAATAATCAGACAAAGACACAGATTCTTTCACTAATAAAGATGGTAGCCATCATAAAAAGAGCATTCACCAGACGGGAGCTAGGTGGCCTCCCTTTAGGCTTCCTATACAGCCCAGCTGGCTTTCACAGTCTCAGTAATGTAATCCCTCTTCGTTGCAAGAATAATTAAGGTGTTTGGGGCTGTGTTGGAGGATTCACTGAGTCTCAGTCACTATGTCTTAGACTAAGCAGATATTTTGTGTCTAAAATATTCATCTCTCCCTTGGCTGAGAGGCGGCAAGATAGAAAAAGTAGCCAATGCATATCAGGGAAAATGACTACATGAAGGTGACTAGATCATTATGTCAGATCAAACAGCAATCTAAAAGACCTTTTGCTAATTGGTGGCTATTGCTCATGGTAAGGGTGGTGGGGGGAGGGGGTAGTCAGGAAGGGGTTATAAAACTAAGGTTATACTGGAAACACTATACAGGGTTCCCCTCAGGTATAGTAACTAAGTCCTGAAATCCTCCTCCATCCAGCTTTGGTGATCTCAAGATCATGGGATGTGGCTGAGATGAGGTATGGTTTAAATTGCTTGATAACACCACCACAGAGTTTACTTTCCATTGTGTGTTTTAGCCCCCCCCCCTCCACTCCTTAGTCACAGAGACTATTCCTCTCAGAGCAGTTTTCTACAGTTCAACATGTTAAGACATCTTTACTTCCCAGGTTACTTCCTAGTTACTTCCTAGGTCTTAGCAGCAGCAGCACAGCAAACCCAAGGACTAAAACAATGGAAGCCTCTGTCCTGGCTCTGGGTGCTGGAAGCTCAGTCATGTGCCTGCAGGACTAGAGTGCTGTCATGGAAAGGCCTCCTTCGCATCTCCCTGCTTCTGTTGTGTCATGCCACCTGTGACATTCCTGGATGAAGATGTACAACTCTAAGCTCTGCCCACCTCATCACATGGCCATCTTCTCTAGGTGTGCGTCATCTGGCTTTAGAATGCCAACTAGTGCAGTAAGGGCTCCAATTCCTCCTGCAGTGACCTAATTTCCCAATGAAGTCACACTTTGTGGTTAGAAACTTAATGTGTTTTGGGGGTAACAATTAAAATTAGAATATAGTGATGATTAAGAATTTGTTCCTTGAATCCTTTAATCCCAGCATTAGGACTCACAGAGGCAGGGAGATCTCTGTGAGTTTGAAGCCAGCCTGGTCTACAAAGCAAGTTCAGGATAGCCAGACCTACACAGACAAACCCTGTCTTGAAAAGCAAAACAATTAATCAAATAAAAGGAATTTGTTCCCAATCTTTTTTTTTCTTTTTATTTATTCAGATTACATCTCAATTGTTATCCCCTTATTTGTATCCTCCCATTCCTCCATCACTCACTATTTTATACTATTTCCCTCCCCTAGGTCTGTGACAGAAGAGGACCTCCTCCTACACCATATGGTCACAGTCTATCAAGTCTCATTTTGGTAGCCTGACTATTCCTTCTCTGAGTGCCACCAGGCCTCCCCACCACAGGGAAGTGGTCAAATATGGGTCACAAGAGTTCCTGTCAGAGTCAGTCCCTGCTTTCCACACAACTGTGGATAATGTCCTGTCCATTGGCTAGATCTGAGTAGGGGTTCAATGTTTACTGCATGTATTTTTCATGGTTGGTGCAGTATTTTGAGCAGAGCCCCCTGGGTCCAGATCTGCTCATCATGTTATTCTTCTTGCAGGCTTCTAGGAGTCTCTGGATCCTTCTATTTTCCCATTCTCCTATACTTCTCTCACCTAGAGTCCCAGTAGGAGGTCCCCACATCTATCCCAATCTCCTGCTAAGTGGAGACTTTCGTGGGACATCCTTTTTGGGTTAGTGTTAGATTATAAGTGAGTATATACCACCCGAGTCTTCCTGACTCAGCGTTAACTCACTCAGCATGATCATTTCTAGTTCCATCCATTTGCTCACAAATTTCAAGATTTCCTTGTTGTATAGTATTCCATAGTGTAAGAATACCACAGTTTCTTTATACATTCTTTGAGGAACATTTACGTTGTTTTCCAGGTTCTGCCTATTACAAATAAGGCTGCTATGAACATGATGAACCTATGTCCTTCTTGTGTGGTTGAACATTTTCTGGCTATATTCCAAGGAGGGTAATAGCTGGGTCTTGTGGTAGCCCTATTCCCAGTTTTCTGAGAAAGGACCAGATAGATTTCCAAAGTGGTTGTACTAGTTTGCCTTTCCACCAGCAATGAAGGGGTATTCCCCTTTCTCCACATCCTAGCCAGCATAGGGTGTCATTTGAGTTTTTGATCTTAGCCATTCTGATGGGTGTACAATGGAATCTCAGAGTTGTTTTGACTTGCATATCTCTGATGACTAAAGACATTGAGCATTTCTTTAAGAGTTTCTTAGCCATTTGATATTCCTCTGTTGAGAATTCTCTGTTTAATTCTGAGCCTCACTTCTTAATTGAGTTGTTTGATTTGGTGGTGTTTAATTTCATGAGTTCTTTATATATTTTGGATATTAGACTTTTATCAGATGTAGGGTTGGTGAAGATCTTTTCCCAGTCTGTAGGCTGTTGCTTTGTTCTGTTGACAGTGTCTTCTGCCTTACAGAAGATTCTCAACCTCATGAGGTCCCATGAACTAATTGTTGACCTTAAGGCCTGGGCTGTTGAAGTTCTGTTCAGGAAGTTGTCTCCTGTGCCAATGAGATCCAGGCTCTTCCACACTTTTTCTTCTAACGGATTTAGTATCTCTGGTTTTATGTTGCGGTCTTTAATCCACTTGGACTTGAGTTTTGTGAATGGTGATGAATATGGTCTACTTGCATTTTTCTACATGTAGACATTCAGTTAGAGCAGCACAATTTGTTGAAGATGCTATCCTTTTTCCATTGAATAGACTTGGCTTCTTTGTCAAAAATCAAGTGACCATATGTTTGTGTATTCATTTCTGGGTCTTTGATTCCATTCCATTGATCAACCATCCTATTGCTATGCCAGTATCATGCTGTTTTAATTACTGTTGCTCTATAGTACAGCTTGAGATCAGGTATGGGGATTCCTCCAAAAGATCTTTTATTGTAGAGGATTGTTTTGGCTATTTTATTTGTTTGTTTGTTTGTTTTTTCATATGAAGTTGAGAATTGATATTTCAATGTCTTCAAAGAATTGTGTAAGTATTTTGATAGGGATTGCATTGAATCTATAAATTGCTTTTGGTAAGATGGCCAGTTTTACATGTTAATTCTCCTGATTCACAAATAACAACATAGTTTCTCATAAAAGTTTTCAAAAGAAATAATAACTCTTGTCTTTTAACTGAGCCAAATACAACATCCTGGCTAAGCAACCTAAATCAAGTTATTTAAGCTGTAGTTTCATCAGCTGAAAAATGGAATAAGTTCTTTAAAAATAATAAAATAATGATTAGCGCATTGATGTCAAGATGAGCAGCATAGATCAGGAAATAAATAGATACTGTTTTTCTCTCCTCATACCAAGACTATGGTTTCATCAATAAGGATCTTTTGAACACTTAATATATACTAAAATCTAATGTATCATAAATACATTTAAAAAGTTGTGCATGGAGGCACATGCCTGTAATTCAAATGCTCAGGAGGAAAAGGCAGAATGTTCTCAAGTTCAGGGCTAGTCTGGTTAAGCTGTTGAGACCATGTCTCCAAAAACAAAAATCAGGAATTAGAGATATGATCCAGTACTAAGAATGAATGCTGCTTCTTTAGATGACTCTAGTTTGGTTCCCAGCACATGCACAGCAGCTCACATCCATTTGTCACTCCAGTTACTTTTTATTTGATGCCCTCTTTTGACTTCCACAGGCACCAGACATACAAGTAGTAAATATACATGAAAGCAAAAACTCATAGGCACAAACTAAATAAATCTTATAGATACATTTCAAAGCTCAAAGTACACACAAACATAGGTACATACACACACATAAGCACATGCACACACACATACATATACATGGGAGGACACACATTATACATGAAGGGAGCAAAATTTACACACTTACAGAGAATATTCAATTTCATCCTGAATTTTATTTAAAGAAATTATTTAGCACAATGCCAAAAGACCTTTAAGAGCACACAACTTCCTAGTTTACAACTGAGCACCAGCTTGATGAATGGAAAGAGACTCAGGACATATGCCCTACGATAGACTCTGCGCTGGATGACTTGGCTGTCTTCTCAGTCTTAAGGCAACGTGAAGAAGCAGTAACATGGATTCAGAGTGAAGGACTCTGGTCAGTTATTAACTGCCAAAGCATCTTTCCTTTCTGCTTCTACTAGAATTGTATGTGCCTTGGTTCAGGAATTCAGTTTTTAGAATATAGGTAGCAAGGTAAATGTGAAGACACAGTAAACCAGGCTTCCCCTTGGCTAACTAGTCACTGCACTTTAATGGTAGTTAATCAAAGAAAAACCTCAGAATCTACTTAGACTCAGTATGACTGCTTTTCTTCCATATGCGTATGAAAATAGTTTAAGCAAAGTTATAGTGTATCAAAGACTGCTTACTGCACTCTGATTGGGTTCAGCATCACCCAGTAACACCCTTTTCCATAATCCATGGAAACCAGAGGGGAGACAGAGTAAGGGACCAAGTACGGGAAGCCATCACAAAGGAACTAGTCTCTGCATTGGCTGGAAGTAATTTTTCACTTTCTAGACTTCCTCGTAGACAACCAGTCTCCCCAAGGCCCTGCCTTCCTACCTGAGGGCTCAGCCCCAGTGCCAGGTAGATGAGCTCTCCAGATGGTTTGTCTTCCCAGAGAAATCCTAGGAGATTTACAGTTTGGAAGAGTAGTGAGACCATGGACTTGATGTCTGTTTCTGTGCTCTCTCCTCCTTTTTATTGTCTGTGTGACTTCCATAGTCTCTTGGACAACAAAATGAATCATAAAACCCTTACAGAATAATATATTTCTTCTTACTTACATTTTAGGGTAGCACATCTTAAAGACATTTTATGGGCACTTTACTCTGAATTTTATGAATAAACTCTACTTGCTCCACTTGTTATGAAATCCAAGCCTATTCAAAGGAAAAAAAAAAAAGATTTCTAACTGATATTGTTGTCAGTGAGGGTCCCTACAGGATAAACAGTAGCTCTCAATGGAACGGTTGTTATCCTTAGAAGGAGCCTTAGTGGTGTCTGAGGTGGCTTTGGTTGTTTGTCATTACTGGTATATGTTTGTATGTGCGAGCATGTGTGCATGCCTGTGTGTGTGTGCATGTGTGCGTGTGCATGTGTGTGTGTGTGTGTGTGTGTGTGTGTGTGTGTGTGTAGGGGATATCTCACCACCAATATATACAGGGTAGAAGAAATAATTGCTTCAAAACACTCAAAGTACAGGACAGCCTCCTATAGAAAGAAAGAATTATCTTGTCCAAATATCAATTCCAGCAGAGCTGAAAAATCTCCACTCAGAGGAATAGTTTTTTTTTTCATTAACCTTCAGCTGTCAGCATGGAAACTGTGGATACAGATGTGGATACAGTAGAATCTCCAGCAACGTGTGGGCTGGTTGCTTTTCTTACTCAAATTGAAGTGGCACTGTCTCAAACAAGGTGGGAAGACAAGAGAGCTGCCTTCCAGACGTGTGTCATGGCACGGCCCTTCTGTAACCGCTGGCTTTTCTCCTGCACCCCAGATCCCAAAACAATGACTCTGAGAGTTTCTTATTCATGAATAAACCACTCGGTTATAATCTTCTCCTTGTTACCTGACCAGCTCATTTTTACCCAGTTTTCTATTCGATGTGTGCCACGTGGCTGCTGACCTCTCCTCAGTTTCATGCCTCTATCTTTTTCAGGATCCAGGGTGAATCTCTCCTCTGACTCTATCCCAGGGTGACTCTATGGCACAGTTTGTGTCTCTCTCTGCAGGAATGCTCACCTCCTGTTCCCTGCCTGCTAATAAGCAATCAGCTTTTTGTTGGCAGGTGATGCTTCCATACAGTGCACAAGAGGTTCTTTCTACACACATGCTTTACTTGCAATGTTTTACATGGACACACACACACACACATCACACTACACACACACATCACACTACACACACACACACACTACACAGAGAGAGAGAGAGAAAGAAAGAGAGAGAGAAAGAAAGAGAGAAGAAGAGGAGAGCGAGAGAAGGACGAAGGAGAGGAGAGCAGGAGCAAGAAAGAGAGAGACAGAGGAGAGACAGAGAGAGAGAGAAAGGAGAAAGAGAGAGAGACAGCAAGGAGAAGAAGAGAGAAAGAAAGAAAAGAGATAAGAAGAAGGAAAGAGAAAAAAAGAAAAGAAAGAGAGACAGAGAAAGAGAGAGAAAGAGAGAGAGAAAGAGAGAGAGAGACAGAGAGAGAGAAAGAAAGAGAGAGAAAGAAAGAGAGAGAAAGAGAGAGGGAGAGAAAGAGAGAGGGAGAGAGAGGAGAACTAAAACCTATTTAGAGAAGATATGACTCTTCATCAGTTGTTAAATAACGAGAACAGTGTAACCCACTCTGAGCCATGGCAATGCTGACTTTAAAGTACTGTTCTCTGTGTCTTCTATTGTGTGTGGCTTGAAGAACATGCTGTGATTTTAACATGGCCAGACAAAGGAGGAGGACGGGAAGGAAAAGCCCATAAAGACTATATGGATCCACTCTTACAAAAGACCCACGGAGCCAGGAGTTGTGTTCTCTTGTCCCAGTTTACTCACTCAGAAGAAATTAGGCAGCAGGTGTTTTCCTCTATCAACATTCACATTGACCTTATGAACCTATTGGTGAAGTCGCTGAGCTTGACACGTTCTCTCTAGTGTGAGAGCCTCTTGTGCAGGGACAGCTTTTTGCTTTGCTCATTTCCATGTGAAATCTGAACACTAGCCACAGGGCCTTGTGTGTAGGTGGGTAGTAAGTATATATCAGTCAGTAAAGTTCTTCTAGATCATGTTTACTGTACCATCATTTTTTTTCTTTTTTCTATAATGGTGCAGGGACCATAAATCACTTGTTTGTTCATCATGGATACTCATTAAACATAGTTAATTGAATAAATAAATGGCAGCAAGTACATATTTTCTGAACTAAACCAATTTTCTTCTAACTATACTTCCCTCCCTTTGAACTGAAATTGCTTGCCTCCCAAGACCTCGTAGACTTATTATGGTCAGCTATTAAGAACACCAATGGAAGGCAGATCCCAACAAGCTCTACTGTTCAACAACAGCAACACACTTAACACTACTACCGAGATCTGCGAGGAGTCAGGGGCATGATGGGATTGAGGGTTTTGTTTATTTACTTCTCCCAACACCTCTGTAACTGAACATATTTCCATTTTTTCTTTCGTGGCTTTTACATCCTTTGATTGTAAGCATTTATGGCATTGGGAGCCTTGATGAAAGGCTTTCTATTGGGTGGTTTCTACAGAACTAAAAACGGGCTCAGTGGTCATGATCTCTGCGGCTGTGGACGTTGTTGAAAAGGAGAGTGGAAGTGGACACAGCGGCAGTGGGATGGAAGGGGCAAGCACCGGGCAGGGGTCAGAGAATAAGGATCCGACTTGAGGATAGTGCACAAATTATTATTTTTTTGTGGCAGCTTCCAACTTGATTCTGAATATTAGAGATAAAATGTAAATGGAAAGGCTCTCAGCTGCCCCTACATCTGAATCTGACCTGTTTGTGCTGATATCTCACAGTCTTCTAAATTTGTTCTGCTTCGGGCTGCCTTTCTGCTGCATGGCTGCCTTTCTGCTGCATGGCTGTCTTTCTCCTTGAGTAGTTCTGTGGCTGTAGGTTTTGAGATCTGTGTTCTCACTTACTCACCAGCTTATTAAACATGTCCTGCCAACCAGACTGAAATACGAGGATAATGCAGGACATTTTCCAGAAGGTTTTAGGGTCCTCTCTGCATCTATTACTTTTAGCATGACCAAAATGAGGCTTGTGGGACTAACCGTGGGTACATAAAAGCTCTGGTACAGAAAATCCAAATGCAGCAAGAAAACCCTGCACAGAACCCACAGGAACTGGAGAAACGGCTCCTGGGAGCCTTCTGGAAGCAGATGAAACCCCCACACAAATCAGTGACCCAAAGACTCACTAATTCTTGTCCCAAAGAGTAAACAGAGGAGAATGGAGAGGGAATTCATTTCAAAGCCAGTAGACACCTAAGTCCCTCCACAGTTTCCAAGAAGGACGGGGCTTCCAAGAGAGGAGCAGTGGCCAGTCTTCTGAGTCTCAAAAAGGCAAGAGCAAAGAAACGTGGAATATTTCCATTTTGTCTGGGCATTGTGGTGCGCTGGGTACTTGCTGGATGCTTACTCTTTCATTTCTTTTGACAGCCTAATAAAGTATTATTTTCTTCGGTTTTGCCAATGATAAAGACTAAGGCTAACCAGTTTAACTAAATCATTTTATGTTGATACTGATCAATAATTGATACTTATCAATTATTATTATTATATTTTTGGCTTCCAAATGGTAAATTTTTCTACCAAACGTTTTTTTTTTTTAATTTATTTAAAGCTTTTTAAAGTAATGTGTTTTCTTTGAGATTTTTATTAACCTTCTCCGGCCTTGTACTTTTATTTCACATTTTTGTTGCCTTCTTAAACATTATTCACACAGTTGTATTTTAAGTGAAGATGTGTAAAATATCTACACTAAAAATGTTTCTTTCCACAAATAGATGGTAATAACAACAATAAATAAATGAAAAGATTGTTGTGATAATTCTTATTATAGAGCTTAGGGGCTCTATGCCTAAGGCATAATTTCTCTGTTAAAAATCGAATTAAGCAAGTGTTTGAGAGCTGCTAATGATACAGAACACCATTCCCTGTAGAGTAATTGAAAGAATTCAAAGATGGAAAAAATAATTCATATGGTGTACAGCATAGCTTCATGCCATTTCATTAGGACCTCTAGTCTCTCATCCACATGTGAGGAAACCTTGCTCATGAAAGTGGTGGCAATACAATCTCCACTATATAGAACGCGTTTATCTTGTTACCATGCTTCCTCGGTTGAGGAGAAAGACGCAGGGAATCAATGGATTTGGAGTGTTGTAGAAACCTCCTACCTGACCTGGCTTTCCTACTGCAAGGTTTCCATGTGATGTGCTGTAACTGGGGGTTATGACTGTTTTCTACTTGGAAACATGAAGTGGTTTCTTGCGGTGGGAAATTAATTCTCCATTGCTAAGCCTACGATTTAATACCTTGAAAAATATTAATATGCCCCATAACTGATATTACATTTAAGCCAAAATAAATCAAGTCAATTCACTCATCTTTTCCCTTGTGTGTTTTCAGACTGTCCTGCTTTCTGCTATTGATAACCTGTTTTCCATGTTTAGAGAACCTGCCCTTGTTTCCATGGCGTACCTGAGTGTGTAACGATGGTGAATACAGAGATGTCAGGCTAGGAAGGTGAGGGTAAGAGGAACACAGTGAAGGAACAGATAACAGGGATGTCTCATGTTTTGATATGGTGGCCAATTACAGTCTACAAAGTTAATGCTTGAAAATTTCACAATCAACTTAGCAAAAAGCTGATGATTTTGTGTTTGTCTGCATTTATAGCTAGCTTGGCTATGTGCAGTCTGTGGGTCATGGTTTGGACACGCTAGGGGATGCCTACTGTGATCAGTACATGAAAATCTCCAAGGAAGCTTAGTTGGGAGTGTTTCAGTGGAGCACTGGGGATATGTGTGGACTATGGAGTAAATAGGAGTTAAGTAATCAGAGATAACAAAGGTGCTCTTGACTGAGATCAAACATGCAGTGGTGGACATAGAACAATACTTGGCATTTCTGAGCTCATTTTAAATTACGGGAGGTGAAAAGTTAGAGAAGGAAATACCTTAAGATTTAGAAAAGATGGGAGAGTAGAGAATTAAGAAAATTGAGGCAGGCAATCTTGCCTGGCAATAGTGGCGTATACATTTAATCTCAGCAGTTGGGAGACAGAGGCAGGTGGATCGCTGTGATTTGAGGACAGCCTGGTCTACAGAGTGAGTTCTGGTAAAATGATGGCTCTCCATGAATAGAATGGAACTGGTAGGCTGATTTTGTGTCACACATTCAGCCGGGAGTTGAGATCTCCCTAATTGTTGACATCTAATCTTGATATGGCCAAAGTCAGAATGTTAATTGTATGTGGAGTCACAAAAGAAGGTTTAAAAAAAAGCACATTTGCCTGTGTCTATGCTTGAGTTGGCATCATTGGAAAGATGTATGTCTGCTCTCTCAGTTTATAATTTCCACATGGAAGAGAAAAATCCACCCCACCACCTGCCCTCTATCTCTATCTCTCGTCCCCACCTCCTCACTGTGTAGCCTGGGTTGGATCAAGGTTACAGGCCCCAAGGGCTGAGACAGGAAGCCCATTTCTTAAATACACACTGTCTGAACTACTCCACATGCTACTTCCCTTGTCCTTCAGAGTTCCTCAGGACTCAGATCCCTTTCCATGGGAGTATAATGAATGCTTATTCCCAAACCAAATTCGTAAGTGCTTCAACCATTTTTATTATAGCTTATTTTTAGAACAGTTTATTTTTAAAGTGACTTTTATTGGATATAGCAACTTCCATGTAACCATAACGTCCACACAAATAAGAGAGAAACACCGTCCCTGATGTGCTTTGGTCAGAGAGAGCTATTGCAGTCTTCATTTCACGCACAGCGTGTCATTAAGTCTAGCCGATTTGCTGATTGGGAATCACTGAGCACCAGTTTCATATATAGGCAATCTCCTAAGACATGAAAATATTCAACCTTATTTAGTATTCATAATAACAAACCAGAGTAGAAGCTATTAATATTCCATTTCACAGATAAACAATTGGAAGGTGAGATGAGATAATTAATTTTAAGACACCAGCAAGTGTCTTAGCTTGGATCTGAACTTAGGCTTGCTTGAGAGATTAAGCTTCCTTGAGATCCATTACAACCTTAATGTGTGTGCTGGGCTCCTGTTCATTTTCTACCCAGCCAGTGTTTTCTAGGCAGAGTCTTTGAACCAGGATCAGAACATCCAGTATGACATACAAGGTACTCTTATCAGAGGAGCTGGGTTTCTACAGTGAAGAAACTGACAGCTTCCATTTAATAGAAGAGGTGATTAGGGAGCAGATTAACAACAGACGTTACTTAAGAGTCTGACGTGAAGCAGACCCATCACCCGTCCATAGTGGGACAACAGTGAAACATGGAAGTTTATGAAACCACAGACTCACAGCTCTGAGCTTCTAGGTCAAATCACCCTACACTCTTCCACCTGCTTTCCCATCAGGCAAAATCGCCACAATCATAATACCTGTCTAGAAAAACAAACGTATCCTCATCCAAAGGCTCTGGGGAAAGACAAGTTATCTTTGGGGAATGTCACAAAGTCTAAGACAAGGAGGTGAAGGCTTCTTACCCTCGATACAAACCAGAGTATTTTAAAATTCCTGCGCCCACTGAAAGGTGGCTTTGTTCTGGATACACACTAACGATGTAAACGGAGTAATGCTGTTCTTTACACCAAGAGGTCCTGCATAGATCAGGTTGTCCTCAGCATGCTTTTAGTCAATTCTCCCACCTAGCATGTCCTCTTCCACCATTCATGTAACTCACCTATCAGCAGATATCTGGCGCCATGTTCACAAAGGCTTCTTCTTCTGCACTGCTTTTGACAGGTGACAGAAGCCAAGAATTCTTGATGTGTTTAAGGCAGTCACCCTATCGGTAGGGTGATATCTTAGGGGTAAACTTGACCCTGTCTCTCAAGGATTATAGAGGATAATTCATTTATTCTATTCTACTGTCTACCAAGGACCCATCTATTAAGAGTACAGGGTTTGTGTAGTCTACAGAGTATGCCAGAAAGAAACAGAACGCTCTCTCTTCCCCTCTTCCTCAGAGCTGAAAGCCTCTGCCCCCATTCATGACTCCCAAGAGCTTCTCCTCCTTTCCTATTGGACAGAGGTTACCTGTTTCCACCCAGGACCAGTTAATGGGCAAGACAACATCAGTAAAGACTTACAGAGCTTCTCCTTAAATGTTATCGAACTGTTCAGAAGAAAGCTGCCTCATTAACACTTTCTAGCTCACCCATATTCAAGTAAAAGTAAACTCTAAATCCCCAGTATGAACATTGCAATGGTCGTTTCAAAGGAGATAGCTGCAGAGCTGGGCAAAAATCACAGCTTTGCTATTGCTTTGAGCTGTGTAGCACTATCTCACCAACATATCAGTAGCCTGCCTCATTATTGAAATAATGTGGGGTATCTTCAGACCAGGTCAACCTCAAGAAAATTTTCTGATAATAAGATGACTGGAAACTATTGCAGTATGCCCACAAAGGACCATGGTTGTCTCTTAGCATGACTATGTGACACGGAGCTGAGCAATGCTTCCACGCACTCAGGCCCCTGCTGGAGGATATCTTGATGCTGAGACACCGGACTGGAAGTGTCTCCTGTCAATTAGACAATCGGATCAGAGAAGAGCTAGCTAAATGTGCGGCAGTGAGGAAGTGGCAGAGTTTTATGTCTTATTAATTGAACATTGCTATTTAAACTCTTGAAGACGCCAGATGGCTTTGGCATGCAGTCAGGCCATAAAAGAAATGGACTCAAGAAGCAAAAAAGAAATACCCAGAGTTAGGCCATTTCCTGCTCTTCCTTAGAATCACACACTGTATCTGGTTCTAAGATTTCAAATCTTCCTGGATGCTTAGCTAGCCCTTCAGTGCTGTTGCCGCTGAATCTCCAGCAGAGACTGCTCTCATTTAAGGTCTGGGCTTCAGGATGTGGTGACAGGAAGAAATGCCAACCAATGCAGCTGTCTCTCCCAGCACTCTCTCTCCACCCTCCCCTCCCCCGTTCCCATCCCCATCCTGTTCCTTACCTGGTCCCTCTCTCCAGGATAATTGCTTAGCTATGTTCATAGCAGCTTTATACATAACAGCCAGAAAGTGGAAACAACCCAGATGTCTCTCAATCGAAGAACGGATAAACAAAGTGTGGTACATTTACACAATGGTGTATTACTCGGCTATTAAAAGCAATGACATCATGAAATCTGCAGGCAAATGGACACAACTAGAAAAGATCATCCTGAGTGAGGTAGGTCACTCAATCCCAGTAAGAAAGACGTAGTAAATGCTTACTTATTACTGGATATTCGTCATAAAGTACAAGATAAGCATGCTGCAGTTCGCAGACCCAAAGAAGCTACGTAAAAAGGAGGGACCAAAACGTGGAAAGCTTGAATCCAACATTTATTTTAAATTATTCAATGTATCACTGCCAAAAATTTCAACCAACAAACAAAAATTTACTTGATTCCCTTTTGTCCCCTTTAAACAATTATCCTGAAAAGAAAACTTCTAAACCAAGTGAGGAAGAGGCTATGTTTCTGGGAAAGAAGGAGATGGGAGAGATGAGCATAAAAGTCTTTCTAGCTTCACTTCATTCAGAATCCAAACAGCCTTCTGAGATGAGTTCTACTTCATCACATGAAATGAGTGGAAGGGAAGACGCTGACAGCCTTTCACAAGTGTCACCAAGATCCATGCTCCTGACCTCTTCTCCTCCAGAAGATGTCAGGCCAGGGCAACCCTGGTGACATGTTTCCTAAAGAACACTGACTAGGATTGCTGCAAAGAGCTGGGCAGAGAACCCAGCGCAATCCAGATGAGCCACAGAGGGGACTGCTCAGGGTGATGTAGGGAGAAGAGGGACCAGCCTGCACTTCATGTCCCTGCTCACATCACATGTGCCTCTAAGAGTTCCACAGGTGCTGTCACATCACACACACACACACACACACACACACACACACACACACCACTATTCAGGCAGTTTGAAAGAGTCATTGTCCCCATTTTCTTGACAAGGAACCTGAGGCCGGGAGATCTTCAGTGACAAGGTCTGTGGTGAGGAGCACCTGTCTCTTCTCAGAGTCCCTGCAGTGCTTTTACTCCACTTCCTGTGACTGACAGCATGCTCCATCCCTAGCATTCTCTCCTGCTTCTCTCTCAGTGACACACAGTGGTGTCCGGTGACCGTCTCGGCTGGCCGTACCTTGGGCTCATGGTCATAGGCTCTGATAACTAATGTTTAACACCCACCTTGGCTCCACCACCACTGTTATTTTCCCTGCAGGTTTGTTGACACTCAGGGAAGATATGTGGGTGGCCCCACCAATAGGGGATAAGAGTGATATTCTATTACTAATTTAATGCATAACTGAGTACTAACAGTGTGCACATTGTGCTCATATGACTGGTATCCACTCTCATTAGGTTGATCACCTTGAACATTTCTTGTGACCATCGGCTTCCGTATTCTGTCATCAAAATGAGACTGGGAATGCGTTCCTCCCTCGTTCATCGGGAGGAGTATGTGAGACAAGGGAGGAGCGTACTGTGCACCCTGTCAGGTTATCAGCATTCACTGGTTGTGGAAGCTCTCACTTAGAGTGCTTGTTTGAAATTAAAAGGTCACCATATTTATTTTAGAGTTGACAAATGAGGTTTTAATCCTAGGGAGAAAATTGTGCAGTACTATGAGAACAGCCAGTCACTTTCCCCCTGGGATGTTAAGGTCCTTTCTACCAAAATATTCTTTGCATTTCAATTTTTCATGTCTTACAAGGTTCAATACAATAGATTTAATGATTAATTTATTGTGTTCCTCAGTAAAAGCCCAGAATTGACTTCTTAAAATGGGATCCTGCATTTTAGCTAAAGGAAACTAATTGGTAGCAATCATTTAGAGGAGAAACACACACACACACACACACACACACACACACACACACACACACACACACACACACCATAGTGAAGAAAAGCACTTGTCCTAACTCAGGAAAGCCACAGTGGAGTGATGGGCTTCCACATTCGTCCTTTCTGACTGGCTGAGCTTGAGTTCGAGCGAACTGGGCAATGGCTGTCTGTGTGCTGATGTCCCTCTCAACCCGACCCTCACTTCTTGCCCACTGTAAGGGTATCAGATCACTCCCAACACACACAGACACACACACACACACACACACACACACACACACACACACACACACACACACACTTATGTTACTATTAGGCGCAGTTCCATTATTCCTTGGGTTACTGTTTGATTATTTTTGCACTACCGACTATAATCAATGAGCACTCTGGCCATTCATTTCCTCAAAGAAACTGCAGAGCTGAATCCATGCCCTACCCAGATATTTTTGATCCATTTTTAGCTCTGCGAGCTTTGTATTGTTTCGTTTCTGAACCTTCATTTTTTTCCCTATAAGTATTTCACTTTGCTTCCCTTTGCACAATGGATTATAAAATTGACTTTCTAATGGGATACCATATATTTTTAACATGGTCCGTTAGAATAACTTACTTAAAGAAAGGGATTTATAAACCTATAAATACAACATAACCTTTTTTAAAGGTACATGCCCCATCCTTCATGTCACAAACTAACTGGAGTGAGCAACTTTGCTTTTATTTCTATAGAGTACAAAATGCCTTCTTCCATAGCTCCCACTCCTGTGCTTGGCTCTTGGTTGGTTGATCTTTTGATAGCGCCTTGCTGAGAAAGTGTGAGAAGCTGGTGAGCTTCCACCTGGAGGCCTTCTGGCTGGCAGGTGACTTAGGAAGAAGTCCTGGGGAGGCTCAAGTGACCACATGGTGTCAGTCTTGCTGCGCTGGTAGAAGAACCCTGGCCCCTCCTTGCTAGCAGGATGTGCTCCCCTGCTTCCTTCACACATCCCTCTGGTGAACCAGGGTGCAATAGCCCTCATGGGAGGACTTCCTTACCCTAGAGAAAAGGCACGGGAGCGCTATTATATGCATACTTTCCAGGCTCCTCTCTCCCTCCATCACTCCCTGCCCCTGCCGATTTCTTTTTGTTCAAGGCAATGGGAGTACTTAAACTTTTAGAGGATGATTTTTATTTCCCTAGAGTGCTCATGGTATGATCCAGGGTCCTCTCAGAAGCCCCCAAGAGAGTGAAGGCTGCTCAGTAGCCCTGGACTCTAGCTGGGTTTTATTGAATGTTTTCCCCAGACTACTGCACGCTTAGAAGTTGTGTAACACCAATCAATTAAAAAACATTATCTAGTCCCGTGAAATCTACTTCTGAATAATTCTATGAGAGTTAAATTTGGTCGGATTTATAGTACATAATTCATAATTGATGCTCAATATGGAAAAGCAATTATTGATCACATGTGAAGCATAATTGCTGCCTAACTTAAGTATAAAACAAGGCTTTGGCTCCTTTTCCAGTGTCTGATGCGGCAATGCAGAATTATATGTAGAGGTGAAGAACAGGGCTCGAAAGGGTGAACGGTACAGAGCTAGCCTGGGACTACAGTGCTCAGACGAGGTGTGCAGGGATGAAAGTACTGGAAGTGCTTCCGACGCATCATGTGACACAGCTGCCGGACTGATCCTAGCGCCTCCACTCAACTCGGCATCTCTACAGCTTTGTTCTGGTGGCAGCCCAGCATTTGTGAGCTACTCACGATTGGCAGCACAGCACTGAGGACAGATCAATCTCTTCCTCTGAAACAACTCACCATCCCTGTGCTCCATGATCACTTGCACCGGTACCGTCAGACTCCCAGGGGTAGAGGCAGACCGCTCACAGGAGCATGGATGGAGTCAAGGGCAGGGTTAAAAGATCAGCTCCTGGCCTCACTAGTTTAATGAATGAGAATAGCCCTTGTAAAGATGGGAGATAATGACACTTTCATTTTAATGCTTCTTGCTGTAGATTAGATAAGAGAGTTCAACAGTAGCACTAGAGGCAAAGGAAGTATGAAGTTTCCATATGCTTAGACTTCCAACAGGCCCGAGGATGACCCCAAGACTTGCAACATGTGTGGGACCTATAGTGCAGGGAAGACACAGCTTCCAGTTTGAATATGCTGCCTTTGATATTGTTTGCTGGGCTGGTGCATGGTCCTGAGCAGTTGCATAGATGGTGCGTTGCTTCGGAGGAACTCTGCTTGGAGACCTGGAGTCACTTCCATTACTTTATTGCACTCAGATAGACACCTTCTCTCTGGACATCACTGTCTGACTCCCCTCCCTGAACACAAACGTGTCACTGTTAGGCCCTCTAGGTAGAAAACTCCCCTACTTGGTTCATTCACTCCTGCTGGAGGTCTTTATGTGACTGCCTAAATGTCCAGTGAATGTGGGATCTGCCTGGCAGTGGCGTTCTCCTCCGTGCGCCCTGGTTCCCTGACCTATAAATGGAGGGTGCTGAGACTTTGTAGACTGTAGACTAACCTATGGCATAACGTGGTAAATCATAGAGAGACACTGCATAAGTAGGGCTTGAGGGATCGAAGGCTAAGGAATTCTTTCCATGCCTGTGAGGCTCAGAGCCACCACAGCAGGCTGACTTATTACTTGCAAGCCAATGGGTCATTGCTCAGAGTGGTCCTGGGTTCAATCCTAGCACCCATGGCAGCTCACAACCATAGAACACAGCCCTTCACACAGCCAACTGTGATAGGTAGGCAACAGTCACCCTGACTCACAGAACTCTTCATCATTAATATGAATCACTGTAGCACAGACTCAGACTATCACGGGATGAAAATCCCTGACCTTCAAATAGAATGACTTCACGGCCCACAAAGGCAGACAGATTAAAGCTGTGCAACCCTGTGCTAGCCCAGCCTTAGACAATGGTTCTTACCATAGTTAAAGAACGTGAGTCCCGTGGAAAGTATAATATAGTTTCCCTTTCTCTCCTTTTCTTTAAGATCCACAGTGAAAACAGTATATTTATATTTCTGATCCTGAGTGAATCTCTTCAAAGCTTGCATTAACATCCAACAAGCTAACTATTTTGAGAAGCATATTACACAGTTGAAAGTTCCTGAGTTAGAAACACTGTCCTGGGTGTTTTATTGCATTTTATTTTTCCGTCACGGCAATAATCCATTGCTGGAGACACTATTTGTAATCATTTTACATTGAGGAGATAAGTGCTCAAAAGTAAAGCGATTTCCCTCAGGCTCATACAGTCAGCTCACCTCGGATTTCCCTGTGGTGTTTATCATAGTTATATGTCCCCAGTGTGTCCTTATGTCTTTATTCATAGTGAAATGTATGTTTGGAATCGATGTCATCACTCTTGCCTAGATCTCTTAAGATCTGGCCCCAAACTGCTTCAAATGAGCTGAGTTTTCCTATTCAATGACCCTACAGCACCCTCTTTATCTCCTTTATTTTAAAAGTGTTGCTGGAGAGATGGTCCAGCAAAAAAAAAAAAAAGTTCTAGCTGCTCTTCCAGAGGTCTAGAATTTGATTCACAGAACCCGCATTGCAGTTCAGAATCATCTGGAACTTCAGTACCAGAAGAATGAGTACCCCTTCACAGGCACCAGCAGAGCACATGGCACATAGACATACATGCAGACAAGAAACACATAACCATAAAATCACAAAAAAGTAAAGATAAATGTCATATGTGTAAATCATCTCCCTAGTAACTTCCCATGTCCATAAAAGTGATGCTATCTTCATTTGTGTTGGCAAGCCAGTGCACGCACAGTGCTCAGATTATGGGAAGTTCATGTTTGTTAAACCCTGGCAGTTGAGGCTTGAAATCTTTCTTGCACTTAAGAGAACTGAACTGAAGCCAGTTTTCTGTAACTTCAAAGTCCCACATGGTCTCCGTTATGCCACACCGCATCCCATTTCGGTCGTAAAAGTTCTATTATGTTTTGGCCCAAATAACCAATGTACCCCATTTTTGCTCCCAGTAGTAGTTGATAATTCTGTGGTGAATTACAGGGAACAAATTTAGGAAGAGAACAGGCAACTACATTCAGAGTTCTATGAGAGCATGGGTTGCATTAGGCATCTGAATATAAATCCTACCATACAGGGGTAAGAACAAGGCACGCTCCAAGTAAACAGAGGCTACTTCATCTTCTACAATACAGAGAATGGGTTGTTATTGTCAGAAACACTTTTGTTTTCATAAAGCCTTGAGTTAAAGATTAGATTCCAACATTTTTCTTGATGAATGCCTTGGCTGACTAGAGAAATCAAGAGCTAGGATTCTGAGAGTGAGCCACTGTGGCACACACGGACTAAGGCTCTTCTCCCCCACCTTCTGGAGTGGCACCGAGGACTCAAACGGACTCCCTTTCTTCCCCCGCACTGTAGCAGATGGGAGGAGGGGCATTTGGCTTGTCTGTAGTTTGCAAATTTGAAATTTTAATTCCATGAGTTTAGATTCAGTATTTTATTGTTTGTATCCATATGCATTACTCTTCTTTCCCATGATGCTTTAAGGCAAACTCTTCCTCTAACCCTGAGGATTATTCTTCATAACTGGCTTGTCATATTTCCTGTGACTCACTCACATTCACACAGCCTATGTATCATTACAGTGGGTTCTCAGCTTGTCTTTCTGTCCATGACTTTGCTTACTCATGCGGGTTTCTTGTTTTGATATCACCCATGAGCACTAGGAAAAATCAGAACAAGCAACATTCCTTACCATTTATCCTAATTGCTTCTATATCCGTGGTTTCTTTCATGACTCTTGTCCAGATGTTGAGGTGGGCCTCGAAATTTCTGCTGTTTATTATTCTGTGACTCTGAACACTCTTGCTGTCAGAAAATTTCTTTCCACATCCTTGGCAATTCCCACTCATTCTTAAAGACCAGCCTTAATAACTCCCTTTTCTGGGAGTCCTTTCTTCCTCTTTGGACCATGTCTTTAATCCAAGAACTTGGGAGATGGAGGCAGACAGATCTCTCTGAGTTTAAGGCCAGCCTAGTCTACAGAGTGAAGCCAGGGTAGCCAGGGCTATTATACAGAGAGACCCTGTATTAAAAAACAAACAAACAAACAAAAAAAAAAACAAAAGAAAGAAAGAAAGAAAAAGACCGCATGTAGCCATCCTACTGTTGACATTGGCTAAGGGGTAATTATTCTCCTGTCTTTAAGTAAAAAGAGAATTCTGGAAACGATGCATGGGGATCCCACTATTAGAGCAACAGAGGAATTCAAATGAGTGCCTTCCATCGTTCAGTTATATTTCTTAGGTGCCAGATTTTGGACTCTAGCTCTCTCACAACCATACAACATATCCCACAGCACACTAAAGGGTGTGGCTTCTGAGTCTCCTCCTTCTAAGAAGGTAGATCTTCTTATGCAGGGCTGGAGCAGCCCATTTGCTCTAACTTTAGCTCTTGCACAATGCAGCAGAGCAGGCCTGTTGACACAGAGTGTAGACTTTGGAGGCAGTCGGCTAAAGCGCTGATCTCATCTGTATTACTTAACAGGGTGAGACTTCTGGCAAACTCCATGAGCAACCCATGCCCAAGTTTCCCCATGCCAAGGAGTTTAGCGAATCTAGAAAGTATGTCTCTTTCAAGGCACAGAGTACCTCCCTGTTAGTTATTCCTCAGGGAGGCATCAAAGTCATCCAAAACATCATAAGCTATTGACACTATTTTGTTTATCTACCACAACTAGATTCTAAGACCCCATTGCTTAAAAAAAAAAAAATAACATTCTTTTTGGATGCAGGGTGGTGAGAACCCAACCTTGAACTGACCGCGAAACTCTCTCATTGATGGCTAGCTTACAACACGTCAGAAGGTACAGTGAAAGGGGGAGAAGAGACATCAGTGGTCTTCCTCAGCCCTGGGCACTCCGTGCTACCACACTGATAATGCTGTCAAGTTGTACCCACTGATACAAAAGCGACATGACAGGGAGATATTCAACTGGTTTCTAATTGGATATGAAGCTGGTTCCACAGGAGGGATTTCCTGCCTAGTGCTGTAGACCTGGCCCAAAGCCCATCACTGGCGAGATCACCATCCTCAGACGTGGTCAGGGAAGCTTCTTTATGCAGTGTGAAGTTGTTAATGTATAGCTTCATAACGATTGGAAATACAGAGTGGAAAACTGCATGCTCAGCTGTGTATGGGCCACCTATATCAACCTCCCACCACCCAAAGCAAAGGGAACATTGCAGAAGAGGAAGCAGAAATAATGTAAAAGTCAGCCATGGGGAGTAGAGCTGGCAAATGCGGACTTCTGAATAAGACGTGGCTGGTTCATACATCAGCTCCCAGCAGCCAGGGCGATCAGCAGAAGACCTGAAAAAAAAAAGTAAAACCAGTTAGAATTCTGCAGGGACAAGGGATGCAACCCGGAGGCCTATCTCTGGCTGGAAGAACCATTTGCTACTGTGGGAGGCAGAGTTAGTTTCTTTGCAGATAAGGCTACTAGTAAATTTCTTAGACTCAGAGTATAAACACATACACTGCACATAAAGGCAGCACTAGTTGGACACAGTGGTTTATACGTAACAATAAGAAGACATGAAGTCATGAGAGAGATGAGGTGAGAGACAAAAGGGAAATCAGAGCGAGAGAGTAGAGAATAGGTATTATCTATATGTACTGTGTACATGTATGTGTAAACATTTCAATGGATACAGATGTTATTTAAAAATCAAGACAGCTATTAGTACAATAAAAAATGTGCCTGTAAATTGGCTTTGACTAAATTCTAATATGATCATTCATTATATACACACATATATAATATAATATAATAATATATAATTAGTTGAGAGTGAAGTGTCCTAAAGGCAGCATTTCACGGTGCTCACCCCATTCTACAGCCCTCACATTCTTCTTGTATCCTCTTCCATGTTGTTTCCGGAGTCTTTGTGGAGGGCAGAGAGTTTGACAAAGCTGTCCCGTTCAGTGCTGAACACTCACAATGATTTATTCTTGGGAACGTGACTACTTAGGAGTCCACATAGATTGTTGCCTATTGTAAAAAAGAAAGTTCTCTGTCCAAGTTTGAGTGCAACCCAGGCCTCCGGGCATAAGCATAAATAACTAGAAGGCAATTTGGAAACATGTCCTGCTAGCAAAACAGCAACAGTGATTTGAGTGGGAACGGCCCGCAAGGACTCGTGTGTTTAAATGGTTTGCCACAGGGAGTGGCATGGTTAGGAGGTGTGGCCCTGGTGTAGTAGGTGTCACATCACTGGAAGAAGGGTGACTCTGTGAAGGCAGGCTTTCAGGTCGGACATGCTCAAGCTATGCCCAGTGTGGCTCACAATCTCCTACTGCTACCTGAGAATCAGGATGTCGAACTCTCAGCTCCTACAGTACCATGTCTGCCTGCACGCTGCCACGCTTCCCACCATGACATAAACAGAATATAAGTCTCTGACACTATAAGCCAGCCCCAGTTAAATGTTTTTACTTAGGAGTTGCTGTGGTCATGGTGTCTCTTTACAGCATAAAACCCTGAGTAAGACACCAAGCTTCAAGCTAGGGCCTGTGACGTCCTTAACCATCATGAGCTTTGGGCAGTGTTTTCAGTTTCACACATGAGATCCTTTCTGTGGAACAGGCTTCAATTCCAATCAGAAGGGAGCACATAACAGCCCTGCCACCATTGTACCATGGGCACATATTGTCTGATTGAGCAGTATTGTAGCATGCAGGATCCAGTCCTGGATAAGACCACTAATGTCTTTTCTCTACCACAACAACTCCTGGCACTATGAAAGAAGCCAACTGGGAGGAAGTTTATGGTCAATTCAAGGTTGATTTTTCATTGTCATGAATCCAAAGTGAGTGGTGTCTTCAAAAATAGTGTCTTACCAAGGACAACGGCACTAGCACATGTGCTCACATCTGTTCATATTCCTCTCGGGCATATGATTTTATCACCATATTCATGTTAGTCAGATAAACACTATAGAAAAATAATTAAAGCCTGGATGACCTGTTTGAAGGCACCATGTAGCTTGGTTTGAGGTAAGGAGACAAGAGAGTGTTGCTAAAATCCATGGTGGCTGGAAGAAGGCTGAGTGTCAACAGCTCTGGTTTCTCTTACTCTTGGTGCTACTGAACTGATGACCTTTTCCTGAGGCTATCGACACATCATCCCCGACTATTTCATTTGTGTCTTTTCATTTACATAACATGCTAGTCTCTGGGTAAAGAGCTAGATCGATACAGATTTTGTAAGTGGGCGGGAGAGTATGACAAGCAACTATAGGAGTCTTGACTCCCAACTTCTATACTTTATACATATAGATTCTGCATATTTTAACTTATTTTCATGTGGCTGCTCACTGTGTCAAATTATAAACAAGCAAGGCTCACATCCTGTGTATCTCTACAATTTCACTTATTTTGGTAGATATTTAGCAAAATCCAACAATTTCAATGTAATTATTTTTAAAAGGCCAGTTGATCTAGTTGATTCACTCAAATTTTAATTTTGAGAATTAAAACCAAACATATTTATGTTATTTATGACTGTATGCAAGTGTACTAAAATTCTCAAGTAGAAGGTCCTCCGACGTCTGCTGTCCATGACTTATCCTCTGAGTCAAACAACCTCCATCTTTGGTACCACAACTGGGACACAAAAGATTATCCAGGCTGGGTTTGCTGACTGCTAACGTCAGCACACAGAAGAATGGGCGGGAAGATAATAGGACCCTCGGTTGCATTTCCAGTCACTCCATACCACTAATTGCATTAAATTTTGCCCAAATTTCTTATGGCTTCAGAGAGAGGCTATAGTATTTAGGCTGGCAAAGACTAGAGGAGGATGTGCTCCATTTGGGTTGCTATGGGAAAGCTTTCAGACATGGTAGAGACTTTTAGTGTGGTATTTTGAAGGGCAGCACCTGCACTACTGTGTATAGACTCTCATCTATTCTCTGTAAGTAATCCCAGAGTGAACTTTAGTAGAATCATACCTCAGTTTGTTGTTGGGACTTCAAGAGGAGAGGTAGACATTGTTTACATCTCTCTGCGGGAAAGGACTTTATCACCAGGATCTCTTGATTAAGGCATGAATCAGTTAAGATTATTTGGAGCTAAGAGGCAATGTAGTGTGGTGGGTCTCAATTTACTGAGTGGGAAAGTCAGATTTGTGTAGGGGTTTGAAATTTACTGCACGTATTGTCCTTGGCTGGTGCCATAGTTTGAGCAGGACCCCTGGGCCCAGATCTACCCATCATAATGTTCTCCTTGTAGGTTTCTAGGACCCTATGGATCCTTCTATTTTGCCATTCTCCCATGCTTCTTTCACCTAGAGTCCCAATAGGATGTCCTCCCCTCTGACTTTCACAGGAACTCTGGTGCCCCATATTTGAACACGTCCCCCGGATGGGGAGACCTGGTGGCACTCAGAGGAAGGATAGCAGGCTACCAAGAAGAGACTTGATACCCTATGAGCATATACAGGGGGAGGAGGTTCCCCTCAGTCACAGTCATAGGGGAGGGGAGTAAGGGGAAAATGGGAAGGAGGAAGGAATGGGAGGATACAAGGGATGGGATAACTATTGAGATGTAACAAGAATAAATTAATAAAATAAAAAAAGAAGTAAAAAAATTTACTGAGTGCTCATTTTAGTTTAACCTTCCCATTATCTGTTATCCAAGCCATCACTTGTAGGCCTCATCAGTTTGCTTACAAAATATGAAACTGGGTTGATCATATCGACCTGATGAGGAGCCATTCCAGAGCTTGAAGCAAGAGCCCTCCTCTTTTTGTACACAACCTGTGGTTTGAGGCAGTAGTGAAGGTTCCCAGGGTGAAAGCATGCAGCAGGGTCTCTGGGGATGTCTATGGTGCCCGTCAAAAGTTCCACCAAGGTGTCAAAGGGCCTCAGAGGTGGAAAGAGGTGCTCCCAGATTTTAGAAAAGTAGGGAGGGTTTTGCTGTTGTCAAAGCCAGGACATGAGAGGAGGATGGCACGCTGTGTTACAGATGCCTCCACTTCAGCCCTGGTGGCTGAGCTGACAAGTTAATTACTCAGCTATCAAGAGATAACTTGGTTGCAGTAACACTTGTAACTGTGTAATTATCAAGGAGTTTCCACAAAACAACACGTGTTTGTAAATATACAATTAAGTGGCATCACTACCATTTACTGTGAAATAATGCCAGCTTCTTGCACTTACGGTGCCAGCTGCTGGTCCCTGCAATTAAACTTTTCTTGAAATAGTACTTACTTTCTAAAAAGTGCCAACTCCTCAGACCCCACAGAAGCACGGCTGATGCTAGCTGCCAATGATTCAGTCCTTTGGCCTGAAAAGTCAACTTTCCTATTTCCTCTAATGCTTTAACAACTCCTGTCTATTCCCTGAAGCTGGAATCAAGTGTCTGTTCTTTTCCTTAAACTGTAGATTGCTTGAACCAGATGTTTCTTATGCCACTGTTACCTACTTAGGTCTTTTGTAACTCTTAAGAGTTTTAATACATTGAATACATTGCTACCAGACCACCAGGCATGTTTCAGATATTTTTATATCTTTGTTTTGTGTTAAATCCATATTTAAGGCAATATGAACACAGTCATTAATAAAGCAGATGATGATGACTACAAACAACATAGAAGGACAAAATGCTGATAGTTCTCTGTCTCTGTCTCTGTCTCTCTGTCTCTGTCTCTGTCTCCCTCTCCCTCCCTTCCCCCCTCTCTGTGCGTGTGTGTGTGTACGTGTGTGTGTGTGTGTGTGTGTGTGTGTGTGTGTGTGTGTGCGCCAGCATGTCTGCATGTCACAGTATGTGAATGAAGATCAGAGAACAACGTGAATAAACCACTCCTCTCCTTTCAGCATGTGGGGCCTGGGGAGAAACACAGGTCTTCAGCTTTGGCACAAAGTCCATTTTTGCACTGAGCCATTTCACTTGGTCGTATGATACACATCTTAGAGAGTGGGAGAAATAGACTTTATCAGAGAATAGCATGCTAACCACCTATCCAATTGGTTATGTCCTGAAAACATACATACAAGTGCCATTATTTAGACTGAGCAGTTTATATTTGAAATATCTATGCATATATTTACAGGTATACACATAGCAACAATGAACTATTAAGTGATGAGTTTGAAGAGAGAAAAGATAGGTATATAGAAGGGTTTGAAAGGAAGGAAGGGGAGGGAGGTATGATATGATTATAATCTCAAAAACAAAAAGAAAAGAAAATGTCACCCACTATATTAAAAAGGAAATATTCTATTGTCATGTCGTAAAACTTCAGCAGTGTTGAAAATATCTTCCTTAAAAATACAGTATAATTTAAATAAACTATCATTAATATCAATTCATGAACAATTTTTACCATGAATAATTCATGGTCAACTTTGATTCATCTCTATGCCGGTGGCAGATAAAAAATAAAAATGCTATGTTTTCCTATTCTGTACTTAGCTGTATAAACTATCTCCTATATTGTTAAAAATCATTCATTTTACTGGATACATTCTATTTCATTCCATGTATGTATATGTGTATATACATGCATACCTCATTCATGCTTCTTAAAACATTTCATTAACACAAGAGATAACATTCATTCAGTGAAGACATTTATTTGCAGTCTTCTTATCTGTCAATATAATCTTGACCACGGGAAATACAGAAAAAAATTAATATCAAGAAGTAAATATAAGCTTATATTCTGAAATATTTATATTTTCCTTTTTTATTATTTAATCACTTTACAACCTGATTCTAGCCCCCCTCCCCTCCCAGTCCTGCCCTCATAGCCCTCATGTCCCTGACCCTATCCCCCTCTCTTCTTTTTTTCAGTGAAGGGAGTACCCTAAGGGATACCAACCCACCCTGGCACCTCAAGTCACAGCAAGACTAATTGTATTTTCTTCCACTGAGGCCACACAAAGCAGCCTGGCTTGGCGGAAAGGATCCAAAGTAAAGCAGTCAGACACAACCCCTGCTATCATTGTTAGGGGTCTGTTACATATGTGTAGGCAGTCTAGGTCTGGCCCATGCAAGCTCTTTGGTTGGTGGTTCAGTCTATGTGAGCCCATGGCCCCAGGTTACTCTCTGGGTCTTCCTGTGGTGTCCTTGACCCCTCTGGCTCCCTCAATCCTTCCACTCTTCCTCATACCTCCCCAAAGCTCAGCCTATTGTTTGGCTGTGGGTCTCCACATCTGTTTCCATCAGCTGCTGGGTGTAACCCCTCAGAAGACAGCTATGCTAGGCTCCTATCTACAAGCATAGCAGAGAACCATTAGTGTCAGACACTGGCTCTCTCCCATGGGTAAATCTCAAGTTGGGCCAGTCATTGGTTTGCCATTCCCTCAACCTCTGCTCTATTTTTGTCCCTACATTTCCTTTTCTTTTTTTATAATTTTTAAAATTAATTTATTCTTGTTACATCTCAATGGTTATCCCATCCCTTGTATCCTCCCATTCCTCCCTCCCTCCCATTTTCCCATTATTCTCCTCCCCTATGACTGTTCCTGAGGGGGATTACTTCCCCCTGTATATGCTCATACGGTATCAAGTCTCTTCTTGGCAACCTGCTGTCCTTCCTCTGAGTGCCACCAGGTCTCCCCCTCCAGGGGACATGGTCCAATGTGAGGCACCAGAGTACGTGAGAAAGTCATATCACACTCTCCACTCAACTGTGGAGAATGTTCTGACCATTGGCTAGATCTGGGAAGGGGTTTAAAGTTTACCGCCTGTATTGTCCTTGGCTGGTGCCTTAGTTTGAGCGGGACCCCTGGCCCCAAATCTGCCTATCATAATGTTCTACTTACAGGTTTCTAAGACCCTCTGGATCCTTCTACTTTGCTATTCTCCCTTGCTTCTCTCATTTAGAGTCCCAATAGGATGTCCTCCCCTCTGTCCCAGTTTCCTGGTAAGTGAAGGCTTTCATAGGACATGCCCCTTGGGCTAGTATGCAGATATAAGTGAGTATATACAATTTGAGTCTTTCTGCTTCTGGTTTAACTCACTCATTATGATCATTTCTAGCTCAATCCATTTTTCCACAAATTTCGGGAATTCCTTGTTTTTAATAGCTGAGTAGTATTCCATAGTGTATATGTACCACAGTTTCTTTATCCATTCTTCTACTGATGGACACTTAGGCTGTTTCCAGGTCCTGGCTATTATGAATAAGGCTGCTATGAACATGCTTGAGCAAATTTTCTTGTTGTGTGCTGGACCATCTTCTGGGTATATTCCAAGGAGTGGAATAGCTGGGTCTTGAGGAAGCCCTATTCCCATTTTTCTGAGATAGCACCAGATAGATTTCCAAAGTGACTGTACTAGTTTGCATTCCCACCAGCAATGAAGGAGTCTTCATCTCTCCCCACGCCCTTGCCAGCATGTGGTGTCGCTTGAGTTTTTGATCTTAGCCATTCTGATGGGTGTAAGATGGAATCTCAGAGTTGTTTTGATTTGAATTTCCCTGATAACTAAGGAGGCTGAGCATTTCTTTAAGTGTTTCTCAGCCATTTGATATTCCTCTGTTGAGAATTCTCTGTTTAGTTCTAAGCCCCATTTCTCAATTGGGTTATTTGGTTTGGTGGTGTTTAATTTCTTGAGTTCTTTATATATTTTGGATATTAGACCTTTGTCAGATGTAGGGTTGGTGAAGATCCTTTCCCAGTTTGTAGGCTGTTGCTTTGTTCTCTGGACAGTGTCTCCTGCCTTACAGAAGCTTCTCAGCCTCATGAGGTCCCATTTATTAATAGTTGACATTAAGGCCTGGGCCGTTGTTCCTGTGTCAATATGTTCCAGGCTCTTCCCCACTTTTTCTTCTAAGTGACTTAGTGTCTCTGGTTTTATGTAGGATAAATTTTGGTTTGAAGGTTTTGTGGGTGGGTTGGTCTCTCCCTCCTTCTGTTGCAAGTTGTACCTGGCTATCAGAGGTAGCAACTTCAGGCTCCATATCACGCGCTGTTAGGAATCCACATCTCCCATAGACTCTCAAGGGGTCTTTGCTGTCCCAAAAATTTTCCCCTATGGATTTCTGTTTTCTTCTCCATCTCCTTCCTTTATTTATATCCTTTTTCTTTTTTGAGTGATAGTCAAGAATCCTCCATTGGGCCTCCCTTGTAACTTAGCTTCTTTTTGGTCTGTGTGTTACAGCACTGTTATTCTGTACATTATGGCTAATGTCCACTTATAAGTGAATATATAGCTTGTGTATTTTTCTGGGTCTGAGTTACATTACTCGGGATGATCTTTCCTAGGTCCATTCTTTTGCCTCAAAATTGCATGTTGTCTTTGTTTTTAATTGTTGAGGAGTATTCCATTGTGTAAAGGTACCACATTTTTTTCCTATCCATATGTGCTTGAGGGACATATAGAGTATTTCCTGTTTCTGCCTATTATGAATAAAGCTGCTGTGAACATAGCTGAACAAGTATATGCCAAGGAAGAGACCACCCTGACTATCCATTTGAGATTAGTTTGTAGGAAAAAAATAATGAATTTGAAAGACAACAAAGAGAGGTATTTAGGAGGGTTTAAAGGAAAGAAAGGAAAGGGAAATAAGATGTAATTATAATATGGAAATAAAAAATAAAATGTCACGCACTATATGAAAAAAGAAACATGTTACTGTCATATCTGTTAATGCTCTTACTTGGACAAACTGTAAGTCATAGCTCTAGTCTTACTCACATATTCAAGGATTATTTTTTTTGTCCTTTTTTTCTGGGTAGTTAGATGAACCAAAAAGGACAGTCTCTACTCATGTAGGCACACAGTAACCTGGAACTCATCAATCCCTTTGCATATTTGATCTTGTCAGAGGCGTAAGAGCCTGTAGATGTATTACTGGGCTGATCTTTATGAAGTCCAGGGGAAGGAATGCATATAACATTTATTATAGTTACTGTTCCTCAGGAGAATAGTGTTCCTCAGTTACTGCATATACATAAAGAGTTAGATAGTAAAGTTTCTAATGTTTTTTATAAAATGTTTTGAGGAAAATTAAAAAACATAAAACATGGGTATTAAAGCAAAAACACAAAAACAAAACCACAAAATTCTCCTACTCAGAATTAATTACTTGTGTGAAAATTTTCACCTATACCTTTGGTAGATAAAACTAAAAGTGCTCTGTTCTCCTATTCTGTACTCAGCTGTATAAATTATTCCCTATAATGTTAAAAATCATTTCTATCTTCTTGAATACATTCTATTTTATTGTATATTTGTATATGTGTACATGTATATATACATACATATGCATATATACCTAAGTATTAAACAATTTTATTGAACACTTTCTATTTTGTTACATGTATGTATATGCATAAATATGTATATATATTATGTCAGTCATACATCTTAAAACATTTCATTAATACATAGAGATAGCATTCATTCAGTGAAGACATTTATTTGCACTCTCTGTATCTGTCAATACAATATTAATTACTGGAAATACAGAAAAAATTAAGATTGGGAAGTAAATATAAGCTTATATTCTGAAATGCCTATGTTTTAAAAGACCATTCTGACTGTCCATTTGAGACTAGATTGTAGGAAAATATCCAGTCATAAGACTACAGCAGCAATATAGGGTTCTAGCTCCTTGCCTTTCAGTAAAAAATGACTTTAACATATTTTCCTATAAAAATTCCCATTAAAATTTAAATGAATTATCATTAATACCCCTTAATAACAATTCATGAGCAATTTTTATCATGAACAATTCATGGCCAACTTTGGTTTCTCTGTCTTTCTCTTTGTGTGTGTGTGTGTGTGTGTGTGTGTGTGTGTGTGTGTGTGTGTGTTTGTGTGTGTGTGTTTTAAAACAAATTCTAGGATTGGGGATTTAGCCAAGTTGTGGAGTTTTTCTACACTATTCAAAACTCTGGGTTTGAGTCCTATCACCAAAGGAAAAAAAATCTAGAAACAATATTATTTTTAAATGAGGAAAAGCTTTCTGAGTATAACGAAGCGCAGCAAAATAATCAAATGGAAACACCGCCCGTGTCCTGATGCCTGAAGTTAGAAGTACCTGGATACAAAGTGAGATGTTTCCTCACGGCATCCGAGTCCTACTACCCCTTTCCTTCTGCTCCCTCCCCGGTATGGTCCAGTTTTACTTTCCTGGCCTTTGTTGTTACCTGCTGGTTATATACCCCACACTACAGACTCAGAGCCAGGATCAACAAATAAGAGAGGACACCTAATGTTACACATTTTGGTATCCTTACTTGGTACATTATTCTCCATTCCCAGGCATTTTATGGAGGGTAATACAGAGGGAAAGGAAGGGAGGGGAGATTATAATACTAAGGGTGTTTTTAAAGGCCACAGGGAAACACATTATACTTTAAATCTTAAATGTATGTGTATACTTAATATAGACATAAAATATAATTGGATTAACAGGTGTGTGTGTGTGGTTGTATAGCTGTATCACACAGGAGGATAAAATTTGCTTCAAGAGCCACAGGTTTCTAAACAAAACCCCAAACTCCTCTTTGAGCTGTTGGAAAAGTTCAATGGAAAAATAGTAAACACACCCACACACATTACCACCACCACCGCCACCACCACCACCAACAACAACAACAACAACAATAATGAATGAAAAAGAGGTCATGGATTTGAGAGGCAGTTGGGAACTTGGGAGGAGTTGGACCACGGAGAAGAAAGGGTAGTTGTGGCATAAATACAATACTAGTGCATTAAATTCTTAAAAAATGAAAAATATGTTAACTATCAGGACAGCCGTTCAGAAAATGGTTTCAGAATTAATATTTCGTTTTATAATCTCAGAGCTTTTGCTTGTGCTCAGAATCTGGATTCTGAAAGTCAAGCTATAGATTTCTACAGTTGGGGTTTTTTTTTTGACAATTTATTTATATGTTGTAAATAGGTAAAAGTATGTTACCTGAGTAGACTACTTTCTAGTTAAACTTTAATAAAATACTTTAAAAATTAAAAATTAAGTTGCTGTGAAAGGTATATATTATAATATGTAAGCTATTTATTTGAGTTATAAAAATATAATTATGAATGTCCCAGGGGATACAAATGCAAACCTAAGTAACTTAAAATATTTAAGGATAATGCTAATATTTTAATCACACAAAGATCAAATAAAGGAAACCCAGAAATTACTGTTACAACCGAAGCAAAAATAGAAGCTCAGGTATCATAGGCATCCTGCTAGATGAAAAGCAAAATTAGCGTGCATATGGTTAAGTGACGAAGAGCCAATTAACTGTGCACGTCAAGGGCACTGGCGTTACACTGTATTCCCAGGGACCCAGTGAGTGACTCTGCTGCCTTTGATGTTCATTGAAGAAGCATTTAAAATGCAGAAAAGTGAAGCAAGTTCACATGCCTCTTCACATGCTAGAATCTTGACTTGTTGTTGAGCCATTGACATAATCAGTAATGGTGCTATGATTCCTTCATCTGGTCTACTATTTTTCCATAATTTCTATGATGGTGGCATCCCTGGACCCTGTTGATCGCTGAGATTTGCTACCTTCCCATTTGACATTGGCCTGTGGTTGCTATCTCTTTTCCTTATTTCCCAAATACCACCTAACCAGCAGGCCATTTCTAGTCAGAAGGAAAGTAAGTACAGTCCAACCCCCTGTTCAGATCTAGGCTATGGACAGCGCATTCTCCACAGTTGTGTGGAGAGCGGGTCTAACTCTGACATGAACTCTGGTGCCCCCAATTTAATAACTTCCTCTAGGTGGGGAGCCCTGGTGACACTCAGAGGTAGGGGAAGCCTGCTATGAAGAAGAGACCTGATAGGTTGTGACCATATGGTGGGGGAGGCGGTCTCCTTCTGTCACAGGCCTACGGGAGGGGAATAGGGTAAAAAAGGGAGGGAGGAGGTAATGGGAAGATACAAGTGAGGGGATAACAATCGGGGTGTAATCTGAATAAATTATTTAAATAAAAATAAAGAAAGTAAGTACAGCCTGAAAATTCTCTTCCTACAGTGGGTGAATGTAGCTGTCCCACTTCTATAGCCTGAGATTTTTTAGCATTCCAGTGCTCACATTCTTTTAAGAAACTGCCATCTTCCTTTCAAGAGGGCCAGAAATCTCAGGCCTTGTTCTCAGCACTCCCAAAGCCTATAGTTTGACATATATTAAACATTTAAAATTCTTGCATGCATGATTGAAAGGAATTACATGAAATGACAATTTTATGTCAAACTATTTCATATTATTCTCATTTATTTGTTTCACAGAGATCACTGCATATCTTCTAGGCACTGGCTTCTATGGTAACTCTCAGAGGATGTGGAGAGAAGTGGTGTCTAATAAAACTCCGCCGTCTAATGTGAGAAACAGACATTTGATAAACAACAAAGCGATGCATCATTACAGAGATGTGTGTTGTCAACCACACTGATGTAAGATAGATGACAACTAGCTTCATTGGGCGCATTTTTCTCATACACAGAGGCAGAGCAGGGATTGGGGAGGTGGACCAAAATAGTGGAATTGGACTTAAGCACTGAGCTCTATGCTGAATGAAAAAGATTAATGACTCTTTTTATTCCCTAATGGTTAAATTTTGTGATTTAGCTCAAAATGTGTAGCTTAGTAAGCAATAAATGGTTATCCATTTTTAAAAATTATATTTTCCTATGAAAGATACTTTCAAATAAAATTGTATAAATAATAATGGCTTCCAATTGTCAACTGTCTTCCACATAAAAATGCAATCTTTCCTATTTGATGCACATTTAAACATAGTTAACTAGGAAGGAAGGAAGGAAAGAAGGAAGGGAAGGAAAGAAGGAAGGAAGGAAGAAAGGAAGGAAAGAAGGAAGGAAAGAAGGAAGAAAGGAAGGAAAGAAGGAAGGAAGGAAGTCAAATCTGAACTTCTGGCAAGTTGCACTTTATTTGTTCTTATGCCGTAAGATCTTTCTGACTTCCATTCCACGTTGCTCAGCCACTCCTCTTATAAATGCAAACTTAAAATGCTTCTAGTGTGTTTGGCTTACTCAGTGACTTCATCATTAAAAGGACACTGGGGATGGAGGCAGGAGTCGTGTTTCCAAGATCCATTACCGTGTGCAAGCTGCCTTCTCCCACACCCCAGTCTCGAGATATCACCACCCACTCAGTTTTATGCTGTCACAGTAGCTATAAAGCAGTTCTCTGCAAGATATGTGAGAAATCCATCACTCCTCAGTAGAGCAAAGAACTTTTAAATACAAGGCCGAAAGGAAGAGGTATTTCATAAATTTGAAACACAGAGGAAAAAGTGCACATGTGGTGGTAATATCTGTGTGCATTTGTCCTCATAAACACTGAAGATTATTGGGCCAGCCATTAAGTAGGAAAATGCAATAAAATTTGGTCTCCTGGTTAGATTACTTTAAACATGGAATAAAGGGAAAAACCAGTAGAGCAAAATCAAACCTAGAGGCACTGTGCATTTACAATCATTTAAATAAGAAGTGTTCAGAATTAGAGTAGACTATACATACATAAGGATTTAAATAATGAAGCACTTTTATAATTATGTCTTTGACAATTAGAATATATTATAGAATTAACACATACATAGTAAATCTTTTACTGTGACAAATTAATTCTTGCTATGTATAATATGTCTGTACTAGTGTTTCTGGAGTCAGCTGACAGTCCAGGAGGCTGGGCTAAGGCAAGGAAAAGAGGAAGTGGTTTTGGTCTTCCTGTTGTTTTCCTTCTCATTAACTGGTTTAAGTGTCTTTTGTTCTCAACTGTCTCTTAGTAAATATGGGGTGTTCTACCTGAAGCTGAATCCAGCATCTCAGTATATGTCCTTTCTCATTTCTTAAAGGTAAATCGCACGGTCCATATAGCAGAGTCCTGGGCAATGAGGGCCTGTTTCAATGGGCAGGTGGTAAAGTGTAGCTAGTGACTCTAAAGCAGGTATGACTCAGAATCACCTGGAAGGCTTGAAAACCGCAGGCAGCTGGATTGAAGGGGTAGACTTTCTGCAGTGCTTCTAGTGTAGGTGAACTCTTTTGCTTTCTATTGCAGTAAAAACCACATGACCAGAAGCAACATATCATAGTCCTTTATTGAGGGAAGTCAGTGCAGAAGCTCAAGACAGGGACCAGGAGGCAGGCGCCGAGGTAGGAGCCATGGAGGAATGCCCCCAGCGTTCACCCCATGGCTTGTTTGTCTTGCTCTCTTAAACAACTAAGGGCATCTGCTCAGGAGTGGCACTGCCCACAGTATTCTAGGCCCTCCAACATTAATCATTAGTTAAGAAAATACCCCACAGACGTATCAAAGGGCAACCTGATTTCCCAACGGTGGTTCCTGTTTCCAGGTGACTCTTGCTTGGCTCAAGTTGACAAGACTAGCCACTATATTAGAGGAAGGTTGACAGTTTTACGCTTGGGCACAGTCCCACTGGAAGAGCTGGCGCTGCTCCGCTGGGGTTCTTCTTTGAAAACCACAGCATAGCTTTGCTGGCCATTCTGGCTTCTTATGAGAGCTAGCTCTTCCATTTCATGACCCTGAAAAAAACCCTACCTTTCAATCTCAGTCTCTTCTGCTAAAGAGTGGTCCATTTTAAAGCACTAACGTGTTTGTTAAACAAAATACCGTGCACAAATTTCTTGCCACATGCCTCAGTTTTGATAAGCATTTTGTAAAGTTTATACAATTTTTTCAGTAGTTTGTTATCTCCTCTTTTCAAAACAAGGCTTATGAGCTATTTTAAGCAGCTAGAGTGTTAGGACAAAGACTATGAAGCAACAAGGTTCAGTACTAAATATGATTTATATTTAGATCACAGTGGATAATCAGATTTCCTTGCAGTTTGATTTTGTTCAGGTTGTGTAATAACCATTTAGGAAGCATGTTAAATATGGGAATGGGTAATGAGTGTGCTTATGCATACTGGAGATATTGTTATACATATAAATACAGGTATATATGCTGTCAATTTGGACTTCTAAAAACACAAAAATATTCTGATGTAATTTTATTTATTTTTTTTTTCTGATGTAATTTTAATTGTGGAAACTACTGGGTTTGGTTGGTCATCAGAGTCTTCTTCTGTTCTCAACTGCAGTGGAACATTGTACTCATCCAAGGAGCTTTCATTTTCAGCAAAAAATATTAGTTAACATCTTCTGTAGACCTTATACAATGTACAACAGAATCTTTGTGAATTGGATCCTTGCATCAATATTTTAGTTTTTAGAAGACCCCAAGCTATTGTAAATTGATGGCATCCAGAAGGGGCAAGGGATTCAGTGTGCTTCAGGGTCATGAACCAGCACATACATTCACTCTCCTGCACATACTGGCATCAACAAGTGGACTGCCTGGGACATTTTTAAAAATATAAATAAAATTGGAAGAGAACAGTGGTGGGGTGGGGATAGGATAGGAATTGCAAGGGAAGATATGGGGGTGGTTTGGGCTAAAATACACACTTATGTAATTATCAAACAAAAAATAAAAATAATAACAAATATAAAACAGACACTGAATTAGTTATTATGCATGGCCAAATGATTGGATGAATATAAATACATAAAATACATAAAATAATTTTTTAATATTGAACATTACTGCACTGGATTAGCACATCAGGGTGATGGAGACTCTCAGAGGGGACTGCAGAGCTGTATTAGGGATGCGGACATAGGAAAATCACCCAGAGAATGCCCCACAAGCTATTTTGTTTGAACAGTTTTAGGCTCTACACATCTCAAATAGAAATATGGTTTCATGTTTGTTAATCAGATTTCGTGAGAAACAGAGAAAAGCTTTCTTGACTTCTATCATTGTTATTTTGAATTGATTTTGGTTGTATTTTCATTATAACAGATCACATGCTGTTCTTACCTATAGATATATGTTCCAAGGTTTTCAAGGAAATCAGTACATATTAAACATATATATGATCAACAACAACTAGCAATATAATAAAAATTAATACAATATACAGTAATAAATGCCCCTCTTCTCTCTCTACTACAAACCATGTTTGGTGGCAAATGAAATAATCTCTAGATAAGGAAAATACTTGTTTTATGCCAAGTAGTCTATATATAATCTAATTAGAGCCTCCAAAATCATTATTGTTAAGTAATATTTACTCTAAAGACAGAGCATACACCTCAATATATTGGTAATACCCTGTGACACACAGCTAGGGTAATGCAGACCCTACACATCTGACTTAAGAGTAACAATTCATTTGAGCTGGTATTAATTAGTACTTATAAAATTATCTTAAATATTTGTAAGATATTATTAGCAGAGATGGAATTAAAATGCACTTTAGAGGAAGAACAAAAAGTTTATTTTAACCTTAAGAAAGAGATGGAGCCTCATCTTGTGTGCTAGGCGGAGAGATCAAAGAGGATCGGCTCCGGTATCTTTTGGTAGCCATGCTCACTGTGTGTCTGAGAATTAGCTCTGCAAACATGCAGCATATATTAAATTGATTTGCTTACCTCCTTAGATATTTTATTGCTCTTGCAGTTTTCTATCATCTCCTCACCATTTACAATATTGGACATAAAAGTAAAACAATTTATTGAACAATAAAAATGCCCTTATAAAACAAAGATGGTAAATTCTTCGAAGAGGCAGCATAGCAACGCTCCTCAGGAGCCTGGGGAGAGGGCCTAAGTGGCATAACACAATGGTGGGAGAACACTGAATCTTTTTTTTTAAATTTAGTTTGTATTTATTTGATATATATTTTATACACTTTTTTATTAATTTGTTTTTGTTACATCTCAATGGTTATCCCATCCCTTGTATCCTCCCATTTCTTCCCTCCCTCCCATTTTCCCATTATTCCCCTCCCCTATGACTGTTCCTGAGGGGGATTACCTCCCCCTGTATATGCTCATAGGGTATCAAGTCTCTTCTTGGTAGCCTGCTATCCTTCCTCTGAGTGCCACCAGGTCTCCCCCTCCATGGGACATGGTCAACTATGAGGCACCAGAGTATGTGAGAAAGTCATACCCCACTCTCCACTCAACTGTGGAGAAAGTTCTGACCATTGGCTAGATCTGGGTAGGGGTTTAAAGTTTACTGCCTGTATTGTCCTTGGCTGGTGCCTTAGTTTGAGCGGGACCCCTGGGCCCAAATCTGCCTATCATAATGTTCTACTTGTAGGTTTCTAGGACCCTCTGGATCCTTCTACTTTGCTATTCTCCCATGCTTCTCTCATCTAGAGTTCCATTAGGATGTTCTCCCCTCTGTCCCAGTTTCCTGGTAAGTGAAGGCTTTCATGGGACATGCCCCTTGGGCTAGTATGCAGATATAAGTGAGTATATACCATTTAAGTCTTTCTGCTTCTGGGTTAACTCACTCATTATGATCATTTCTAGCTCAATCCATTTTTCCACAAATTTTGGGAATTCCTTGTTTTTAATAGCTGAGTAGTATTCCATAGTGTATATGTACCACAGTTTCTTTATCCATTCTTCTACTGAGGAAAACTTAGGCTGTTTCCAGGTTCTGGCTATTATGAATAAGGCTGCTATGAACATGGTTGAGCAAATTTTCTTGTTGTGTGCTGGACCATCTTCTGGGTATATTCCAAGGAGTGCAATAGCTGGGTCTTGAGGAAGCCCTATTCCCATTTTTCTGAGATAGCACCAGATAGATTTCCAAAGTGGCTATACTAGTTTGCATTCCCACCAGCAATGAAGGAGTGTTCCTTTCTCCCCACATCCTCGCCAGCAAGTGGTGTCATTTGAATTTTTGATCTTAGCCATTCTGATGGGTGTAAGATGGAATCTCAGAGTTGTTTTGATTTGCATTTCCCTGATGACTAAGGAGGCTGAGCATTTCTTTAAGTGTTTCTCAGCCATTTGATATTCCTCTGTTGAGAATTCTCTGTTAAGATCCAAGCCCCATTTCTCAATTGGGTTATTTGGTTTGGTGGTGTTTAATTTCTTGAGTTCTTTATATATTTTGGATATTAGACCTTTGTCAGATGTAGGGTTGGTGAAGATCTTTTCCCAGTCTGTAGGCTGTCACTTTGTTCTCTTGATAGTGTCTCCTGCCTTACAGAAGCTTTTCAGCCTCATGAGGTCCCATTTATTAATTATTGACATTAAGGCCTGGGCTGTTGGTGTTCTGTTCAGGAAGTTGTCTCCTGTGCCAATATGTTCCAGGCTCTTCCCCACTTTTTCCTCTAAGTGATTTAGTGTCTCTGGTTTTATGTTGAGGTCTTTAATCCACTTGGATTTGAGTTTTGTGCAAGGTGACAAATATGGGTCCAGTTGCATTTTTTTACACATAGACCTCCAGTTAGACCAGCACCATTTGTTGAAGATGTTATCCTTTTTCCTTTGAATGGATTTGGCTTCTTTGTCAAAAATCAAGTGACCATATGTGTGTGGATTCATATCTGGGTCTTCGATTTGATTCCACTGATCAACCAGCCTGTTGCTGTGCCAGTACCAAGCTGTTTTAATTACTATTGCTTTATAGTACAGTTTGAGATCAGGTATGGAGATTCCTCTGGAGCACCTTTTATTGTACAAGATTGTTTTAGCTATTCTGGGTCTTTTGTTTTTTCATATGAAAGAACACTGAATCTTATTGTCAGCAAGCAACAATCAGAGGACCCATAGATGCCAATGCAATGGGGAGACACATGATGCTGTTTGTCAGGGACGAATCAAGACTCTGGCATGTATAAAACCGCCCACAATATTTCTGCTTACATATGTTCTGCATTGACATTGAACATTCCAAGGTGTTTAGAGTCACTTTGGTAGAGAGATTGATGAGGTATTGTGTGGCAAGCTCAATCAAGCGACAGCTCACCTGTCATAGACAATGGAACTGTTTTAAGAGAGTTTCCATATTCATAACAGTCTCTATGGCATTTTCTTTTAATAATGCATTGTGAAAAATAAGATGTTTAGCCAAGGCTGATAATTCTTTGAAGCACTAATCATTTAAGCTGTCTAGCCTTGTTCAAGATAATCATTTCTATCCATTATCCATCATGCTAAAAAATGACAGCTCAGGGACAAGGAGACTTTTCAACTAAATGCTTTAAGACAGTACTGCAGTGTGCCGGCACTGGCCAATGTTAATTAAATTACATAAACAATGACTCATGGTATAAACACCGAGCAGAGAATCCTGGAAGAGAAAAAATACAGCCCAATAACTTTAAAACCATTGATTCTTCTGAAGCAAATGAAAGAGGGTTTCTTTACTCTTCTGGATTGGTGCTTATCTTCCTAAGTTTTCAATGGCTAAAATGTACTCTCTCTGAAAGTCTTATTCTTTGATTATAGGACAAAAGGATGAACATCCCTTTACTCTTTATTGACACATTTTGAAGGGAGAAAATATGCTTTGTTAGGAGTCATTGAACCACAAATAGAGCCTCCTTGCCATACTTAAATTTGAAAACCAATCCCGGCAGATAATGTTGTCATTGTTGTGTGAATGCCAATATTTACTTAATATAATGCACTATTGCTGAATAACTACCAGTATTTCTTTAACATGTAATGCTCTTTTCTAATGAGGATATAAAAAGTTTAGGAAGTTATCGTTTCTGAGAAATTTTTATTTTCTCAGATAGATAACTGCTTTGGGAATAAGTGTCAATAGAAACTGCAGCCATGACATTCTACCCTTAGTGCTTCCCCAATCAGAATGAAAATATCTCCCAGACAAATCATATATTTTAATGTGTTACATAGTCAACACCCTGACAGCTCCCTGGAAATTCAGATGTTTGGAGTATTAAATTAACACCACTTAGAATGACAGAGGTTCCTGGGCAATTCTTGTCTTCTGACATCCCTGTCTGAAAGTGTATGTAGTAGAGCCACAGAAAGAACGAATCCTTCACGAATGTCAGAACTCTCACTATGTGATGGTATCCTGGCAACTGTGGGATGTGGATAAAGCAATGTTCAGGTTCTTGAGGTCACACATACTATCTTATTCATCCTTGTATGGCCCCCAAAACAGCATCAGAGAGAATGCTATGTAAACTAATGTTGAGAATTCAGTGAGAATGTTGTATATCGTAACTGCTTCAGCTTGAATCCATGCCCATTCACCAGAAGATCCACAGGTATTCAGGAGAATGCATTGTTTAAATAATCCATAGACCTGGAAAAAAGGAAATGCCAAATGAAGGGAATTTGGGGACCTTTTAACCATAGTGTTTGAGAGTGCATTTAAACTCAATTTACCCTTCTGTTCCATTCAGATCCTCTGTAGATTAGATGAAAGTCTCCCACATTGGGGAGGAGGGCCTTCTGCTTACTCAGGTGCTACTTTCTTTCAGAAAACTCCTCACAAACACCTGCAGAAAAAGTTTTCACCAGATACCTGAATATCCTATGGCCTAACCAAATGTAGAAATCGAATAAGTCAACAGACCTCCAGTTTAATTCAATTATAACATCAAAGGAATGATGGGTATAATTTCACATATCTCATTCATATTCTTCATTGGTTCAATGCTCTTCAATTTGTGAGTGAATATTAGCTTTCTAAAAGTCAATTAAATTATTAGTAGTAAAAACAAATAAAATACAAATAAATGAAGAGCCAGAAGGTACAATGTAGGAAGCTATGCCTGCAGTGAAGGTTCCCATCAGTGGCTGCAGTAACTGGAAGAGAGTTTTGAATTACAATTTAGGGTCCTCCACTAACCTAGGCACAAACATAACATGCTTATCAGCACAGGGGACACTTGTGTACAATAGCTTATTGCTGATGTGACTAACATCACATACCAAACTTGATCAATGTTCTTGATAAAAAACATAACGTTGAGCAACTCAACAAGAACATTCTCTATTGAAGCCATTACTTTATTCAAACTCTCCTAGTTTCTTCTCTTACCTAAGAGTAACTGTGCCTGAATGGTCAGCTATTATTTGTCTCTATTATGATAACATTATTAAATAAAAGATATGCCAGTGTTAATGATTGGCTGGTGCCTCAATATCCTTCTCCTAATGATCCTAAAATCATTTCTTGAACCATTTACTTGAGGTAAGTGGACCCTACTCCCTCAGTGGACTGAGAATACTCATAGGAAAGAGGGTCATTTGAACAATTTATTTTAAAGACAGGAAACCAAGATCAATGTGTGCGTATCTAGATGATGTTTGGCAGAAAATGACAGTCAATTTGATGATCGAATCAGGTGATAAATATCCACATTCTCAACTGTTTTACTTAATCTGACTCAATGAATGAGTTACAGAGGAAAAGAAGACAAATGGGAAGAGGAACAAACAGATGTGTATTTCTCTCTCTATATATAATATGACAAAATCTATGGCACTCAGCATAAGCTATTATCAGAAATAAATTTATGACTTGGAAAGCATACACCAGAACAGAATAAAGACCTAAAATCAATTGATTAAACCATCAGAAACTAAAAACAGAGAAAATTAAATTCTCAGTAATCAAAAGAATATTAGTAATAAAAATTAGGACAGAAATACAATGAATTAGATATAGCAAATCAATATAAAATTACTTAAACTAAATACTTTACAAAGAACAATAAAGGCTTGCTATCTCTGCCATCTGATGACCGTTGTCTGTGCCATGCGCCTGCTCACTCCAAAGATGACCCACTCTTCCCTCTCCTTCTAGGATCGTAATTACACCATATGATCTACATTAAGTGTCTGCTTTATCCATTGATAGCTTTCCATCTCTCTCCCTCTGAGACCTAGAACCATTGGAGGAGTCATTGAGTGCCTTCTCACCATACAGTTAATGCTCCCCTCATATCCCATGTAGAACCCTAATATCACCCTCTGCACACCTATACTGAGGACCTGCTCACTCCACTGGTAGCCTCTATCTCTCCTTCCTTCTGTGACTTCCGAACACTGCCATTGGAGACCTGTATGGAAATCTGCATGCTCCATTAATAATCTTCATCTCTGCTTCTCTCTGGCACTCTAATCTTGGCATCTGAGGGCCCACAGGGAGAAGCTGCTCAGGTTACAACATGCCTGCTAGTGGGAACAGAAGTTGTTCTTTTCACTAGATGAACGAGGACTTCGGCTTCTTCAATCATGAACCAACACTGAGTGACCCCAGACTTAACTTTAAGCATCACTGAGCTGATCTAAAACCTGTCAAGCCAAGGTAAAAACAAATAGGTATCCAAGTGATCATTCAATACAGTTGGGCCTTAGACCCAACAGAACACACCAATGTTCTAATTCCAGACATCCAGTTCTTTTTATATAAAACAAAAAGACAACATGTCTCCTGCAAAAATATTAAGTATCCAGTGGTGGTTCCAAGTTAGAGCAACTTGGATTACACTTAAAAAGCATCAACTAAAAAGAACAATTTAAAATATGTTAGAGGCATCAAGAGAACAGGAAGAAATGTTGAAATGAAGAAGAAAATAAAAGTAAATGAATTAAAGAAGACAATTAGGGATATGAAAGTAAAATGCATAAAGAGAAATATGGGAACCTAAACAAAAAAAAAGTTTGAATTAGGAAATTCAATGAGTCCAGTTCAGTGGAGCATCCCCAGTAGGGTCAGTGATGAGTCCAGCAAGTTCAGTGGAAAGCATCCCCAGTAGGGTTAGTGATGAGTCCAGCAAGTTCAGTGGAAAGCATCCCCAGCAGGATCAGCGATGTCCCAAACTGAGCATGAAGGCTTGAAAACAAGGTGAAGGAACTGGATCACTCAGCAAACCAAGGATGAGTTAAAGAAATGAACAGACAAAAACATCCAACAACAACCATTAAGGTGACATGGCAAATCTTTGTGAAAAGATCAAATATTTTTGTGAACATTGTGAAAAGATAAAAATCTGTGAGCCATAGCCGTAGGAGAGAAAATCCAATTCAATGATGCCGAAAATATTTTCAACAACATCATGAAAGAAAAAATTCCCAAATCTAGGGAATGAGATGCTCATTCAGGTACAAGAGACATACTAAACACCAAATAAACAGAAGCAGATAGGAAATCTCCCATATCACATGATAGTCAGAACACTAAAAGTATGGGAAAAAAGAACATTCATTAAAAGATGAAAAGGAGAAGGACCAAGGCATGTATAAAGGCAGATCTGTCAGAATAGTATCTGATGTTCAGTGAAGACATTAAAAGAAAGATGGCACTGAGCTGATGTACTATGAGTTCTGAATAACCACACATGCCAAACCTGACTAAAACATCCAGGAGAAGTGTTATACCTACAGGGGGAAAGAAAAACTTTACACAGTTAGAGCAGACTGAAAAATTTATGTTTATCAAGCCAGTCCTACAAAGGAAACTGGAATGAGTTTTTCAGAATGAAAAGAACAAAAAACAAAAAGTTTAATAGGCTATGGGGAAAGTATAAGCAGTGCTATGTTACTTATTCAAAGGAGGAATAAGAAAACTAACCCAAAATATTAACAATGCTATAAAAACTTACACGAATATTTCAATAATAACTTTGAATATCAATAGTCCCAAGTCCCTAATGAAAGACACAGGCTGATAAACTGGGTTTTAAAAAGCAGCATCTGTCATTTTATTGCTCCCACAAACACCATTTCACAACCTAAGATAGATACTGCCTTGGGTGAATGACTGGGCAAAGATATTTCAAGCAAATGGGACCAGGAAATAAACAGAAGCTGTTATTCTAATATCTGACAAAATTGACTTCCAATCAAAACTAATCAAAAACATAAAGAAGATCACAGCATACTGATCAAGGAACAATCAATCAGGAAGACATTACAATTCAGAACACATATGCTTGAAACACAGGTGCACCCAATTTCATACAGCAACTGCTACTAAACTTAAAGCCAAAGATTAGTCCAGACACATTAAGAGGGATGACTTCCATATTCTGCTTTCAACAGTGGACAGGTCATCCAGACGAACACTTAAGAGAGAAATGAGGTCATTCAAGGACACCGTAGAGCACATAGACCTGTCAGATATCTACAGAATTTGGCACTCAGGTACGAGAGAACAAACTGTCTTCTCAGTAGCCCGTGGAACTTTCTTTAAAATAGGACACACATTGTGACACAAAACTAATCTTCACAAATACAGGAAAATTTAAATAACCACCTATAGTTTATCTTACCACAATGGAAGAAAAGTAGATATCAACAGCCATAGAAACCACAGAAAAAATACAAAGGTGCAGAAATATAACAGCACAGCAAGTATTGGATCATTAAAGAATTCAAAATGGGGTATCAACAGGAAAAGAAGTCAAAGTGTACTTGCAGAAGATACGATTATGTATGTAAGAGACTCTACAGATGCCACCAACAATCTCTCAGTGCTGATAAAAAACTTTTAGTAAGTGGCAAATGGCAGGATATAAAATTAACACACAAATTTAGGGGTCACAACAGAAGAGAGGGTGGGAATATCATGAACCCTAGAGGAGGAGTAATTTTCTGTGAGATTGCGTCTCCTAGAAATATTACAGAAGCTAGACCCATGAAGTCTCATTAACACAACTACCTAAGGAAGACCAGAAAAAGAATAACACCAATAGACATGCAAACATAAAGAGGGAAAATCTCATGGGAATTCCTTGTCCATGTAGACAAATCTACAGGCCATTAAGACATTCTGAGAATGGGAGAAACGGTCTTTCCCAGGGAAGAACACACCAACTGGTTACCCAAAACCGATTGGCCAGATCTGATTTATGTATATACAACTAATTACACGGACTAAGCACATCTTATTTATATATTCAGAAATATATAAATTTATGCACATAATGAATAATGTATGATTTATTGAATATATCATAACAGCTAAAGAAACAGAGGTCATACATTTGAGAAAAAGCAAGATGGCAAGCATGGGAGATGTTTGAGAGAGGAAAGAAAGATAAAGGAGAAATTATGTAGCTATATTTTAATTTTGTTGAAATAAAACAACATATTTAAGAAGTCATGAAAAAAAGTCTCATTCACAAGAGTCACAAAAATAAAATACCCAGGGATTAACCTAACCAAGGAAATAAAAGAACTCTAAATTGAACTCTCTTTATCCTAAAGGAAGAAACTGAGGACGACAGGTGGAGATGAAAAGAACTTCAATACTCGTGATAGAGAATTGATGTTGTGGAAACAGCCACTGTACTAAAAGCAATCCATAAATTTAATGCAATTCCAGTAAAAAAAAATTCCAGGGCCATACTTAACATACACAGAAGAAGTAATTTTAAATTTTATATGGGAACAGAAAAGGCCATGAACAGCCAAAATAATACTGAATCAAATTAATATTGTGGGAAGCATCACCACACCTAACTCCAAGCTATGTTCTGAGACATGGTAGTAAAAGAAGCTTGACGGGTGAAGAAAAAAGTACACATAACAATGAAACAGAACTGAGGATCAAGAGATACATCTGCATAATGGCATCTATTCTACTACTCAGTATTTGACAAAACTGCCAAAACTACACCCCAAAACACAACAGATCACTCTGGGAGACTGAATGCAGCTTTTTATTTATCCTCTGCACAAAACTAAAGTCTAATTGATCTGAATGTATCATGAAATAGGCAAAGACAAACACCAATGTTATGATGCATTACAGAAAATAAACCCTGATGATCTAGATTGATGAAAATAAAGTTTCTCTTCTTCAAGTGGCATTGACAGGAGAAGAAAAATGGACACATAAGCCACATGCTGTGAGGAAGTACTCGCAGTGAAGAGATCTGATAAAGTACTGTCATCCAGAACCATAAAGAACTGATAAAACTCAATTTATACACATATATTCCAATTAAAAATGGTCCATGTGTCGCAAGCACTGAGTACTTCGCACTCAGGATCCCGAATGAATTCAATCTGAGACTGATCAGTGGTTTTGTAGTTACTAAGTTTATTAACATAAACGGGTTCAAGAATATCAGTCACCACTACACAAAGACAACACCAAATCAGTCCAAAAACACAAATGGCCAAAATCATATAATAATACCATTCCATACTATTCTATCTTATACTCAAGCATTCATAACTATCTTAATTCTAATAGGAGTAGCATCTAACATTCTTAATCAGGGTTATACGACCTGATGGAGAGTCGTGTCAGCAACGACAGGTCCAGAGCTGCGACTTCTGATTACAGCACTAGGGTCCTAGGAGCTTGAGCCATCATTCGTGTTTGGGTATTTGGGCAGAGTCTCGGTCTGTTCGGTGGAACTCGTTCCGGGCAGTCGGGATTATGCGGCCATGGTGGAAGCGAGATACTGAATGGCTTTCGACCGCGGTTTATATACTTTTCACTGAGTTTCTTTACTCTTTATCACATCACACACTCAGGTCTGCTTATCTATTACTATACGTCACTCATGTTTACTAGCTCAGCTGGCTACAGCTGTCCTTATCACTTCATAACACACTTATTATGGTTTTCTACACTGAGCAGTTGACATTGCTCTTACATGCTCATTACACCATGTTGGGCTGGGGGGATGGCGCAATGGTTAAGAGTGCTTGCTACAAAACTGTGAGGATACCAGTCCAGATCACAACACCCACATAACAGGTTAGATACCCCCACAAATGCCTGTAGCTGTGGGAAGCTGAAGCTATCGCCCTCGCTAAGATGGCACCTGGCAACCTGCCAGGCAAAATGACTCGCAATTCTGCTCCTGGTAAATAAGTCCTTATTTGGGTTGTGGGCCGCGCTTTGCTCTGACGTATGCATCCTGCCTTGCCGGGAACCAATCGGAGCTACCGACGTAAGAGCTGCTGATTGGGTGAGGCAGAGGATATAAGAGGGGCGCTGGGGTACAGAAAGAAGCTTGCTTGCTGAAAATTCCTGAATAAACCGCCTGGAGAAGAACACTCGGGTTGTGTCCTTATTTTCCGCTGGTCCGAAGGGTCGCGGCATGTAGCTCCTTCTCTGAAGTGTCTGAGGGCCTCTTCTGGCCTCTACGTGTGCAAAGACTTACATGCGTATTTATACAAGTGGGCATATACTCTAGACATATATAAACAAATGAATAAGATAAACATTTAAAAAATCGGACAACTAGTAAAACAGACATCTCAACTAAGAACACCTACAGATGTCAAATATTTTTAAAATGATTCATTCATATGTCCTAAGAGATTTAAACTTAAATAACCCTGAGGTGCTGGTACATACCTTCTAGAATGTCCCAAACAGCAAACAATAACAATGTCAAGTGCTGTGCAGCATGAAAGGCAGTGGAAACAAACTTCGTTACTGGCCAACATTCCGAATGCTACAACCTCTACAGAAGATAGTGTAGTGCTTTAGCTTTATAAAATGATGCAAGTTAGAGGTTCATGTCAACACAAAATCTTTCATATGAATACGTATAGCACATGTATTTATAATTGTCAAAATTTAAAGGCAACTGAGATGCCATTCAGGGTTAGTGGATAAACTGTGGTGTGTCTAGACTATGGAATATTTTTATTCAATGCTCAGCATGGCCCAATGAATGATATAGATACTTGAATTTTTATTCAGTAAAACGCACAAATACAAAATCCCTAGATGTATGACACTACCTGTGTGACACTAAGAAAAAGCCATGAAGACAATAAAAAGAAAAATGGTTCCCAGAGGAATAGAGGCATGATATGGTGCCCACACCTAATATTTTAGGGCAATAAAACTACTTTGTAGGGTGTTGTCATGGCAGTAACATGTCATTATATATTTGTCTTCACTCATAGGACATACAGAAATGGGTCCCCATGTAAACTGTAGATTCTGGGTAGTTGTGGTGAGTCCATGTAAGCCCACCAATTGTGACAACTACACCATTTTCGTGACAAGTGCTGATGGGAAGGCTATGCTTCAGAAGGTATGAGGAGTGTCAGAACTTGTCTCCATTTCGTTGTAAGACAAAATTTGTTGTACAAAATAAAGCCCATTAAACACTTATACTTTATTCCATGTACCTTTGACAGCTCTATTAAGTAGGCCACACTTAGAAGCTGTGTGCACTAGTATGCTACTAAAGTTCTCTACAGCTCAACTTACCCATATCACGAGCACAATAGCACACACCTCACATAGCTGACTGGACAAATTCATTTATCTAGCTAAAAAGTGAGGTATGTAAATCTGGGTCTTTAGAAGAATATGGATAAGTATTCCTGTTATATAATTAACAGACTTACAAAAGGTAGTTATTGTTTGAATAAAAATGGCCCCCATAGGCCCATAGAGAGTGGCTCATTCAGAGGTGTGGCCTTGTTGGAGTAGGTCTGACATTGTTGAAGGAATTGTAGTCACTGGGGATGGGCTTTAAGGTGTCAGATGCTTAAGCCAGGCCCAGTGTCACTTTCTTCTTATTGTTGGCCAATCTAGATGGAGAACTCTCAGCTCCTTCTCTAGCTCCATGTCTGACTGCATGTTGCTATACTTCTCGCCATGATGACAATGGACTAAACCATTGACTTACAAATTAACCCCATTAAAATGTTTTTCTTTATAAGAGTCTGTGGTCATAGTGTCTCTTCACAGCAATAGGCACCCAAGACAGCAGTATAAAAATAAGCAGAATTACATACTGATGGGTATATTTTTGTTGGTTGTAAAATGATCTTGTACTACCCAGCCAACTAGAAACAAGTCAAAAATCAAAAATCTCTTATTACTGCATTTTCAGTATTCTACCATTTCCAGTGTCAGCTTCAGTTGTCAACTTGATGCAGCTGGGAAAAGGGAGCCTAGGATGGTGGGTCTGGGGTGTATGAGAAAGATAGAGGAACAATACAATAGGTAGAGACAGACAGACAGAGGGATAGAAGATGGTAGATAGATAGATAGATAGATGATAGGTAGATAGATGATAGATAGATAATAGATAGATGATAGATAATAGATAGGTAGATAGAAGCTAGATAGATGGATCATAGATTGACAGATAGATGATTGATGATAGATGATAGATAGATAGATAGATAGATAGATAGATAGATAGATAGATGATAAATAGATAGATAGACAGACACTGAGAGATAGAGACAGAAATTGTCTTTCCTCCTTGTTTTCTGCTTTGGTCCCTACCTCTAAGTTTCTGCCTCAAGTTCTTGTCCTGACTTCCTTCAAAGATGGACTAAAAACTTTGAGCCAATTTACCTCTTTCCTCCCCCAAGTCACTTTTGGTCACAGTTCTTATCACACTAGCAGAAACAAACTAGAACATCCTCAAACAATACTGTTATTGTCTCTGACAATACTTGACTTCTTATTTAAATACATTTATTTAGCACTTTTCATAAACCACAGGAATGAAAAAATATAGGATCATTTTAATTACAAGAATTTATTTAATGAAATAAACATATTTTTATATCTGGTTCTTATTGGCTTCTATTTGACTTAATTGCATAGAATTCTGAAATGCTATTCTATGTTTAAGCCTTCTTTTTGTTCATTTATAATATAAAATTTAGAGGAAAGTTGACTGAGCTCCATAATAGCCTGACGTCTATACTTGGTTAGTTGGATTATAAAATAAAGTGAATAACACCATAGATGTTCTCTGGGGGTTAAAAATGGAGTAATAGTGTTTGGTAATGTAATCGGTTTAATTTACTCTAAATAACATCAGAGAGTCTGTGCTGATGGCACACATTTCTATGGTTCTCCCTCTAATATCCATTCTACTTTTAAATTATGCATATGCATGCATGTCTGTGTGCATACATGGGGGTACCAATGGATGCCAGAAGGTGATGCTAGCTCCCCTGCAGCTGGAGTTGCAGGTGGTTTAAGCTGTCCAATGAGGGTGCTGTAAACCAAACTCTGATCCTCTGCAATTACAGCAAGGGCTCCTCACTGCTGATCAGTATCTTCAACCATAAATCTCGTTATTTTCAAACTGTGCTCCAAGCATGGAGGCAGAAATGTGGCAACAGGACAAGGTGGTGACGTGCAAGGGCTCTCTCTATCCTTCTTGTACACATAGTAGTTTCACATCGTGTGACCTGCTGCTAGGAGTGTACGTGTGCACCACCACACCAGGTTCTGTCTATAGTATGCTTTCATTAAAGAAGGAAAATGCTCCTTATAAAAAATACTAAATCGTGATGTCATTAGAATTTATATCCCAGGTGTAGAATGATGCCTAAGTGCTGACTTTGTGTGCTAGCATAGCTAGTAGTGGCATCGTTGCAACAAGAGTTCAAGTTCATGATGTGCCACAGTGTTAAAATCCAAAGTACAAGTCTCTTATTTTACACACGGCCATTTCGTAATTGTAGCCTCTTGTAAAATAAAAAATCAAAGACAATATACAATGGCACAGAATATACATAACTATTCCAAAGTGAGTAAATCGGTGCATAATGAGGAAATAGGAGATGCAAGCGATATGAAAACCCAGCAGTGCCTACTCCAGACCCTGTAGCATCATGTCCGATGTCAAAGGGCTTAAATGGCTCCACCCTATCAGTTTGGCTGACCACAACACACTTCTCTCTTTTGGGCTGGGTCCACTCTCACCCTCTGTGGCTCTCATTGACAGAGATCACATGGCTCTGGCATCACCAACACCTTGTAATCTCCAATACAATCCAGGCTTCACTTTCACAGCTTCCCATAATGGCCTCTTGGGACCTCCATGCAGGAACTCTTCTGCCACACACCTTGCTCAGTGACTTTCCTTAACCATGGAGGAAGATTCCTAGTCCCCTTTACTTACCCCTATATTCTTTTGTATTCTTCATGACTCTAAGGCTAGAACCGCATAGAAAAAGCACCAAGCCCCAATAGGATGTCCTCCCGTCTGTCCCAGTTTCCTGGTAAGTGAAGGCTTTCGTGGGACATGCCCCTTGGGCTAGTATGCAGATATAAGTGAGTATATTACCACTTGATTCTTTCTGCTTCTGGGTTAACTCACTCATTATGATCATTTCTAGCTCAATCCATTTATCCACAAATTTCAGGAATTCCGTGTTTTTAATAGCTGAATAGTATTCCATAGTGTATATGTACCACAGTTTCTTTATCCATTCTTCTACTGATGGACACTTAGGCTGTTTCCATGTTCTGGCTGCATGGGAGAATAGCAAAGTAGAATGATCCAGAGGGTCCTAGAAACCTACAAGTAGAACATTATGATAGGCAGATTTGGGCCCAGGGGTCCCGCTCAAACTAAGGCACCAGCCAAGGACAATACAGGCGGTAAACTTTAAACCCCTACCCAGATCTAGCCAATGGTCAGAACATTCTCCACAGTTGAGTGGAGAGCGGGATATGACTTTCTCGCGTACTCTGGTGCCTCACATTGGACCATGTCGCCTGGAGGGGGAGACCTGGTGGCACTCAGAGGAAGGACAGCAGGTTGCCGAGAAGAGACTTGATACCCTATGAGCATATACAGGGGGAGGTAATCCCCCTCAGGAACAGTCATAGGGGAGGGGAATAATGGGAAAATGGGAGGGAGGGAAGAATGGGAGGATACAAGGGATGGGATAACCATTGAGATGTAACAAGAATAAATTAATAAAAAAATAAAAAATAAATAAAAAGAAAAAGCACCAAGTTTTATGGCCAGCTTGGGATGGAGCCTGACCTCTTTGAATCATATTTGCATAAAGTTTGCCTTTTAGCAGCAGAAAATTCCCCAGGCATTTCCTCTTTACAAGTTGGAAGCAAGTTGACTGAGGTGTCACCCTAAGGGTTCTCTTCCTCTTATTCCATTTTAGAACGGGCTTTTTAAATATCTTTTCATCTCTTTCATCATAATCCTTGGCTTCAACTTTAAGTTTCCTTATTTATTTTTCTCCTCAAAGTGTACATTTTGTATTTACTTTTGTTACCCTTGCTTTTTTATATTGTAGACCTGCATAAGAGGGATTATTAATAATCATGGAATAGACTCAATATTAGGGTGACTGAAATCTTCTCTGCCAAAGAAATTAGTCTATTATGTTTCAATTTATCCCCAGGGAGGTTTTTAGTATGGCAGAAAGTAACTGCATTCTTTGCTAAAATAGCACAAGAATGGTCTCTAGTGATATTGCTAATATTTTCCCCTTTGAAACGTCTTGAACCTGGCCTCATTAGCCCATATTTTTCTCAGCAACACTTTCTTCCAAGCTCCTGAGTACACAGTACTCGAATGATTTCCTAGTCCGAAAATCTCAGTCTTCCTCATTCTCCTCAAATGCCTGTCTTAGCCCACTTCCTGGTGTCAACTTTTCTATTGCTGTGATAAGACATCATGAAAGAGGCAACTCATAGAAGAAAGAGTATGAGGATGGCTTGCAGTGTCAGAGGGTTAGAGTTCATGCCTATCATGGTGGACTGCACAGAAGCAGGCAGGCAGGCCTGGTTCTGAAGCAGCAGCGCTTTTGAAACATCGCAGCCTGCCCCCAGAAATACATGTTCTCCAAGAGAGCACATCACCCAAACAATTACATCAACCTGGAAACAAGTATTTAGACATGGAAGCCCATGGAAAGCTTATTCAAACTATTACAGCTAAGAGACTTTTAGTATGTAAGCCTAGAGAGAGGTTTCTGTCACCGAAGGATTGCGGGACTTCAGGTCTATTCCACTTTGGTCTTTGTGCTTTTTAGTTGCTGTGAGGTCAATTGCTTTCTTTCCTAAGTACTGCTGCTGTAGTATGCAGCCCCAACATGGTAGACAACAAACCATGGAGCGACAGCCCTTCCCCAAGCTGTGAGCCCAAATAAAATTCTGTCCTTATTAGTCTGTGTTTGCTTGCTTGATTCAGTCATGCCAAATCAAGCAACAGAGTCACCAGAGTCACATGACAAAGGAGAAAGCTTTTAGAGGTGAGGCTTCAGCTTGGAGCGGAAAGCTTTCCCCAACACAAATGTTCCAGCTTTGCTCTATGTGTGGGCTTCCAACACAAATGTTCCAGCTCTGAAGGGAAAGGCATCCTTGCAGTTGAGAGGCAAAAAATACCAGAGTCACACCACACAACAAACCGCACACATGAGATTTATTTATTGGGAGGGAATAACACAGGAGGGTGAGTTCCTTTGCTTTGGTGATGTCAGACCTGGAGGCTAGGTCCTACTTGCCGGAGCCAATGAGACACGAGAGACCAGTCTGATGCAAACAGCAATGGATGCTTTAGTGATCCATCTTGATGGGGTCTACCAAACTCCATTGAGTTGGAGACCCCGAATAAGCAAAGCTTGGGCCTTTTATACTCTTACAGAAGCAGAATTGGCTGTTAGGCAGAGTTGTCAGACCATGATTGGGTCCTAAGAATGCCCTTTAAGATGACTGGTTACTAGTTATTTTATCCTTGAGGGGGCAAGTGCTAAGCTCAGGACATCATGTGCGGTCAGGTGTTCGGGACAGGTATGAGGGTGCTGTTTTTCTCGGAAAGTATAGTACAACCCTCAGGCCATCTCAGAAGGTATTGAGAGGCCAGGGTTGAAAAACAACTTTTCTATCTTTTCAGTGAGAAGCAAGAGGCACTGAGAAGAAGACAGGAATTATATAGGGTTTCTTGAGGGACACAGAACTTTCCAGGGTGGACATTTTCAGAAAGGGATTTTCAAGTCCTGAGCTTGGGGTGAGGCCAGGGCTTGGGGTTTGGGCTTTTTACTCTGTAGGGCAGAGCTTGGCCTCCTGTCTCTGGATGGGCTGGTTCCAGCCATCACGGTCATTAGAGTGTTCTGTGGACAAAGCATGGTGGATGTGACCACCTACACACCCTGAGGGGTTTACAATAGATAAATAGAGATCAAGTTGAATCGGCCTAGTAAATGAGATTCATCTGTTGATAATCCTTTGTTTAGATCAGTAACCCATTTTTAATTGTGTTGTTTTGTTTGTTGGTATTTAGTTTCTTGATTTCTTTATACATGTGCATATCAGCCCTGTGTCAGATATGGAGTTGGTGAGACTTTTTCCCTTCTGTAGGCTGGCGTTTTGTCCTGTTGATGGTGTTCTTTGCCCTACAGAAGTCTGAAAGCTTCTGAAAAGTTTCATGAAAAGTCTCATTTATTAATCCTCTATTGCCCGTGTGGTAAAAACGTTCTGAATGTGTTTCTGGGACTTATGCCTGGGAGGGAGTGGCTAACCAGGTCTCACAGTCCCAGGATCTAATGTGATTCATTATAATTCCCTAAGTCTGGGAGGAGGTTTATAGGAGCTGGCTGGCACCAGAGGGAAGGGATAGATACACTGTGGAATCTCAAGCCCTAAAAAGGGAATTAGCTATTCACTGCCACATAAACCTCAGGTGATTCTAAGCCCCAGAATTCTGATCATTTAAAATAAACATCATTAAAGAGAGAGGGAGAGTGGAGAAAGGTCTTCCAGGACTTTCCCCGCTCAGTCTATGGGAATTGTCAGGATCATATCTCAAGCCTTTTTAGCATGAGTGTTGCCAAGTTAAATCTCATCCTTGGCCACTTAAGTTAAGCAATAGAAAGAAGATTGGACACCGGGGGACTTGAGACTGAGTGCCCCAGGCTCCTTGTTCTAAAGTCACACACAGGCTGGTTGTGTTGGAAGGAGTCCTAGGGTGCCACCTGTCTCATGCAGGAAATCACACTGCAGCACTTGCTTTACCAGACCGTTTTTTTTTTTTTTTTTTTTTTTTGAGGACTTTTGCAGACACAAAGCTCCCAGTTTCCTCATACAACCAGATGGAATTGTTAGATAGTTTCCATATTGATCTTCCATTCCCACCTTTATTTTCTCCTGCACATTACTGTTTAAATTCACCACCTTCCAGCATAGGACAAACATTTCTTTTGTCTTCATTGAGTCTTCCTATCTTTCAAGGATACGTCCCAATTTCCTTTACTCTGATGTGTATGTCTAATTCATGAGCTAAACTCCTGTCTCCTGATCCATGTAATTCAGTTAGTTATAATTTTTCTTCACAGTTTATAAGAGACAGACTATCTAGGAGTTTGTCTTTATTTTGATAAAGTTTACTATATTTAAATTACTGACTATTTGATGTACAGAATTTTAGAAATATATGTGTGCATGCGTGTGTGTGCGTGCATGTGTGTGTGTGTGTGCGTGCATGTGTGTGTGTGTGTGTGTGCGTGCGTGTGTGTGTACTGGATATTTTTGAGATTTTTATGTTACCTATCTACATGTTAACTTGATTGCGTTTTAGTCAAAGAACAAATGCTGTATCATTTAAACCTTATTCAGTTCACTTAAGTTATTTTCTGGTCATATATATATATATATATATATACACACACAGTCTATTACCTTATATGTTCTATGGGCACTTAAAAATGCATGTTCTGTCAAGGTAGAGTGGCATGATTTTAGTGATCATGAGTTTCTATTGGCTTTTATATTGAGCACTTTTATATTGTTGTTAATTTTCTGTCCAGTTGTTTTAGCAATTGCTTCAGAGAAGCAACAGAACTCCAGGTTCATGTATAGATTGCACTGCCTTCTTCAGTTCTATCACTTTATGTCATCACACATCATATAGCTGCTTCAGGGTTTTGTTGCAGGAACCCCACAGATTTAGGGTTGGTATGCCATTTTTATGGACTAACCCTGTGTAGTCAATACTAAGTGCCTATAACTGCCAGCTAGTTTGTTTGTTTGTTTGAAGCCAGCTACACATGACTTTATAGAAGTTTTTATTTTCTTTTAATTCATGTTAATTTATTATGCCATATTCTGTTAATATCCTTGGGAGGCCTCCTCTTTTCTGAAGCAAAAGAGAAGTGGATCTGGGCGAGAGTGAAGGTGGAGAGGGAGAGACAGGAAGAGAAGGGAGGAGAAAATGCAATGGGGATGCAATACAGGCAATGTAACTGATTAATTACACATGAGCGTTATTTCCCAATCTTCTGACTTTTAACGTATCACATGACTCAATTCACAACGATCCCTCTTTGCAAGCCAGGGGTAGGGTTGTTTTTGAATTGGCTCTGCTGCTCTTAGTCTTTTAATTAGTCTATCTAGATCATTTGAATTGAATATACTTGTTGATATAATCAGTCTTGCCTGCCTTCTAATTTATTTTTATTCATTTCTCTCTCCCATTTGATTGAATTCCCTGTAATTTAGTTTTGTGCTTCTCTTCATTTTGTTTTGGTTTTCTTGAGTTTCTATTTATTATTTGAATATTTTTTATTATGCTCACTTTATTTTTTTGCTTTGCTTATCAAAAGACATTGAGTACAACCCATTTTCAACAACCCCTTGGAAATATAGTCCATCCCAAACCCCTCCAAAACACACATCCACAGAACAACACAGACTTACCATATGTCTTAGCAATTATGGCTTGCTAATTTGTTTTATTTTTAAAAGGACCTCAAGGGCACATTGTTTATAGTTTAATTGTCACTGTCAATGATGTGCATCTGCACAGCCATTGGGACCTCTGGTGTTCACAGGTGCTGGAGACAGAGCTACAGAAAGAATTGTTTCTATTTTTCCCCAAGCTCAGGAGACCAACAAACAACAGTAATGGGCTTGCTCCAGCTCTGTGCTGCTTACTGATTGGCTGAAAGACTTGCTCCTGCCAGAAGGAGGTCCACTACTAGACAACAGGGAGCTCCTGGTCCCAGATAGAGGCCAGCTTCTGGACCTATTTTGCCTTTTGCTGTCTCCAATTGATTTGATTTTCCTTTCCTTAATTTCCTTACCCCACCTCTAAAAGAAATCACTAGCATTCTTTAAGTCACCTAGAAAGGTAAAGTTAAATTCGTCTTCATTTAATTTAGGTTGCTGTGCATCCACCAAGGTTAATTCCCAAGCTTATGTAATGAACTCCTTGAGACCCTACCAGCTGACTCTTGAGCATGTATTCCAAACTCTTGCTTTTCCATTCTTACAGGTTGACTTTTCCATAGGCCGTTTCAAGGTCTTCGGCTACTAAAATGTCCAGTATGCTGTTCTCTGCTTGTCCCACTTCCAGAGCAAGCCAAGCATGTTCAATAGTTAACTCTTTCAGTGCCGTTATCTTTCATGTAGCATCATCTGCACCCTCTGAGTCCTAAAATTCCACATGACCAAAACCTCTTTTCACATCAGTATCTCTAATCAGTCCATAAGCCATGAAGATTCTTTGTACATTTTTCTCCATTGTTTCTGGTTCTAGCCCCTAATGAATGCTAGAGCTACTAGACTAGGATGCTCATGACTAGACTAGCATGGCTAGTATTTTCCAACAGTGTCCTCAGGTCCTTATTCTGTGATGGAGCTGTCTTCCTCCCTGCAGACCTGGATTCATCTTGTCAATCTCTTCACAACTGACCTAATTTTTTCTTAAGTTTTAAGGTTGTATTTTATTTACTTTTTAATATATTTATTCATATTACATCTCAATTGTTATCCCATCCCTTGTATCCTCCCATTCCTCCCTCCCTCCCATTTTCCCCTTACTCCCGTCCCCTATGACTGTGGCTGAGGGGGACCTCCTCCCCCTGTATATGCTCATAGGGTATCAAGTCTCTTCTTGGTAGCCTGCTATCCTTCCTCTGAGTGCCACCAGGCCTCCCCATCCAGGGGACGTGGTCAAATATGGGGCACCAGAATTTGTGTGAAAGGACATTCTTCACAGTTGAGTGGAGAGTGGGGTCTGACTTTCACAAGGTTGTATTTTAATTATAATATTCTCTTTCCACCATGCAAATACTCTAAAATACTCCCCACTCATCTTCAAATTCATAGCCTCTTTTTTATTGCTATTACATGAATATATATATATATATATATATATATATATATATATATATATATATATTCTTAAATGCAAATTTTGGAGTCCATATAATGGTACTTGTATGTATGTTTTGTGGGCTGACCAATTTATGCTGTGCATTGAACCCAGAGCTGCATTGCTACTCTCTAGCCCCTAACTAATTATTGCTTTAGATTTTCATTATTTTAATCTTGTTAGTGTTATGACACTCCATTTTCTATATTGAATTATTGTTGTTATTGAAATATATATATATATATATGCCCTATAATACCCACTTGGATATATTGTAAGTTATTTTTTAGAATAGGTTTTCTGGCAACAAATTCTTAATTTTGCTTTATTTGAGAATGTGCTTATTTCATCTAGATTCTTGCTTTAGGATATTTTTGCTAGGTATAGAATTGTGGTTTGATAAACTTTTACCTTCTTTCAGTATTTAATGAATGTCACTTCTTTCTCCTACATTTGTCTAACTTCCATACTTGGTACTCTCCTACCTTCCTAACCTCTTCATTTCAAGTCTCATACATCCTAATGCCCTCCCTAGTCTGCCACAGTTTCATCCCATGGTGGTCTCCATACTTTATCCACACTCCCCAACACTCACACACTTACACATGCACATTGCATAAGTACCTGCATATGAAAAAGAACATGCCATTTTTATCTGAGTCTGATTACTTTGCTTAAATTAACTTACTTTTCTGAAAATATCATTTTTGAAGCTTAATTCCATATTTTACACACACACACACACACACACACACACACGCACACGTACACGCACACGTATATATCACACTTCATTAACCTTCTAAAGATGATTTTATTTCTTAGAGTACTTTCTGGGTCCAACTGTCTTGCATTTTCTAAAACTCTTATAATCTAATAGTTGGATTGCGATAAGTGTTATTGTTACACCAGTTTTCCAGGATCTGTCTTCTCTTTTCTATCATAATTGAGACTTTTTCGCTGTTCTGTCTTTTACCTTTGACTCATTGTTCTCAGCCCCTGTTGGTATGTTTTTTTTAATTCACTGAGTTCGTTGGAGGCTATTTTAAGTCCTAACATTTTTATTTGATAATTTCTTAAATTTTTTGTCATCACTTTTCACTTTTTTCCCAACCATATTATTAAGTGTTCATTGAAATATTTTTGTGTGTTTTTAGCTTCAAATTTTTGCAGTATAGATCTAATATTTCTCCCTTCATACTGATTAACATATATATATAATTATATGTCTATTATTTTTTAAGACAAAAATTCTTATGAATGCTGTACTTTTTCATATCACACTGTGAGAGTCTGGGTCTTATTTAGGCTAACCACTTTTTCTGACACTCACATTCTCTTTGAAGGAAAGGAACATATGCCATGTTACCAATGCCATAGGATTGCAGATGCATGCTTTCCCTTATGCCTTAACTGACAGTGAGGTAGGGGACTGGTTCTCTTTTTCAAGTAGGCATGCATAGGAGCTTTGGCTTTCTCAAGGTTTCCGCTGATTCTACACTGTGTGAGAAGAATAGATAAATTAAGAAAAACAAGTAAACACCATCCTTCAGCGATCGCCATGGTCTCACTATTAACAATAAAGACAGTAGAGGCTAAGATGCATATACAGGTGGAACAACAGCTATGAGTCCTTATTTGACACTTCTGTATACCAGACAATTGTCTTAAAATGTATTTTTAAAAATAAGTTCACACCAGCCATAAGAGACAATAACCTATCATTATCACAATTTTATAAGTGCAGACAAATGTCCAAGGTCATAACTATTAAAAGACAGAACGAGGACACAGTACCAGGCAGTCTTACAGTTTCTGAGTACAAGGTGGAACAAAATCATATTTATTTTTGCTGAAGTTTCTTACTGTGAATGCCACACAATTTGTATAATTAACTAAGAAACATATGAAATACAAAAATTAAACACTGGGATGTTTCTTATTCATTGCTAGAAGTGTGCATGCAAGTCCGTTGAAAGAATTTTGTTTTCATAGCCAGGCATACTACTGGTATGTCCAGTAACCCAGTAACACCCAGAAAGCAAAGTTTGGTGCCCAATCTGAGCCAGAAGAGCCAGGAGAGAAATGGAGAAGGCCTGTCTCCAAAACCAAACAAATGTTTTTGCTTAGTAGAAGGTAGAGAATTCAAGCCAAAACTAGCCAGAAAAGATAAAGATGAACATTTTATATACATTAAAAGAAGCATCCAATAACAGGATAATTACAACTCTAAACAAACACACCAAACACAAAACACACAATTTCATAAAAAGAATCATTATTACAATTAGAATGACAAATGAACCAAAAATAAAAGATAATGGATGGCTTCAATACTTCACTCTCCCCAAAGGACAGGTAATCTATTTAAAAAATTAAGTGGAAAACTTTAGAGTTAAATGGCATTATAAATTAGATGGGCCTAACAGATATCTCCAAAATGTTCCACCCAAACAAAAAACAATATACAGTTTTCTAGCGTCCTCCAATGGGTATGTCTCCAAATTAGATAACACAAATAAAGTCTAACAAATATAGGGAAATTGAAATAGCATCATGGATCTTATCAGGCCACTATAGATTAAAGCCGGATAGCAACAACAGCAGAACTGCAGAAAGTGAGCAATCTGGCAGAGACTAAACAATTCACTACTGAAAAGAACTGAGGGGGATTAAAATGTTTCCTAGAATTTAAATCAAACCACACCCAACGTCATCCCAAAGAGACAAAATCTCAAATCATTTCTACTAAAACCAGAAGCAAGATAAGGCCACCTGCTTCTGCAGCTCCTGCTAAACGTAGTGCTTTAAGTCATGGCTACAGGAATGACACAATTGATGGGGTAAAGTGGATACCAATAGACATGGAAGAACTCAAATTGCCCTGTTCGCAGAGTATATGATTCTAGATAAAAAAGACAGACCACAAATACCTCACCAGAAAGCCTCTACAGCTAATACATACATTCAGCAAGGTGGAGGAATACAAAATTAACACACATAAATCAGTAGCCTTTTTACATGCATATGGCAAACATACTGAGAAAGAAATCAAGAAAAAAAAAAAAACACTAACTCACAATTACCTTCCCCCAGAATATTTTGGAATACATCTAAGGCTGTAAAAAAATTCAACAATGAAATCTTCAAAATGCTGGAAAAAGAAATTAATACCAGAAAATGCATAGACCTCCCATGCTTATAGGTTGTTAGAATTTATATTTTGAAAATGGCTGTCTACCAAAAGCAATCTATGGATTCAGTGTTATCTCCATGAAATTTATTCTTTGGTTCTTTGCAGAAATTGAAGAAATAATCTTAAATTTCATATGGAAATGCAAAGGACCCATGATATGGAAAATAATCCAGAATTTAAAAAAAAAACCTGCAGGGGGTATCACACAGAATTCAAATTATATTACAGAGCTGCAATAATAAAAACATCATGATAATGGTTTAATAATGACCTTCTGACCAGTCCCCCGGTAGTATCCTCTGGGCGTTAAGACTGACAGCACGAAACTAAAGCATTTCTACACATCAAAGAGTACCATCACTGGCGTGCAAGGACAGTTCACAGAATGGGACAAACCATTCGAAACCTTCATATACAGGTCATAATTGTCTCTTAATTCAAATCTGAATTAGCCTGATTCTAAAGTCTACTCATTTTCACACCTTTGTGGCTCAGTTGAAGTTGCATATTTATGTCCAAGAACTGTATCCTTGATTTATGCCATCTAAAATCTTAAATTATGGTAATGAATATCTACAGGATTATGTGGCTTGACTAATAGGGAATGTTCTATAGCTGCAGCTGTGTATCTGAATATCCAGAGTGCCAGGAGTCAATGCAGAGAGCTCAACACAATCCAGCCCAAAGGTTCATCAGGGTGGAGGATGCCTATAGAAATACAATCCAGAGGAGAATGAGAGGCTCTGGGGTGTGACAAGTGGGGCTGACTTCACTTAATTTGCAGAATAACATCTTCAATTTGTGGACTTAATCATGTGTGTGTGTGTGTGTGTGTGTGTGTGTGTGTATATACACACTATATATATATATATATATAGTTATTGCTTCTATAATAGCATAACACAATTAAAATGTAGTTTTTTGAATGCTTACATTTGTACAACACTTTCATTAGGACCTCAATACCATAATAATTACAGGGATCCTTTTACCCTTTTACAGTATTTCTTTAGCACAGTTTTATCCCTCTAAGCATCTTCCACAACATTTTACGTCAGTTTTGTTTTAACAGTTTTGCAGCTATTTTTATTCTTGTTAGTGGTGTGAAGCCACTAAAACAGGCGTATTTAAGATTCTGTGCCATTCCTCCTTTTATGTGTAAGTTTACAGCTTGGTCTAAATGAAAGAACACCCAAATTTGCAATAGTTTAAGGGTAGAAGAATTTTCTCACAGGATCATGTCAGGAATAGGCAACCCTGGGTGCATGGCAGATTTGCTGTAACTGCACGATTGGATCCTCGCTGTTATTTTGCACTATCCTTCAGAAGGTGGCTATGACTTTAAGAGCAGTTTATTGTCCAACATACCTGCTAGAAAGTGGACTATTTTATATACACTCAATGAAGACAAAAGACATGAAGGAGAAAGGAATTTTAAATATCTGAATGATATCCCCTGAAGAAATCTTCCTGAACATCTCAGACAGCATTTGACATGGAAAATATTTATCGAGAGGCACATCTAACTGTAAGAGGCAGCTGGGAAATTCTGGTCTGGATAGTCACACGGCCAACTTCCAAGTTTGTTAACCTAGGATAAACAGGGACATGGTTCTGAGGCCGGTTATTCGCAGCCTCTATAGTCTATTTTCAAGTTAAAGAAGGAGCTCACCATTATCACCTGCTCAGTCCCCTGCTTCCATTTCACAGTTGGCCTATATGATCTGGGCCAACCTAATGTTGCTGGTGTACACATGAGTTTAGGACTGACCACTTGGGATTGGATAATCTATTGAGTCTTGCCTCTGCACAAAACTGATTCTTCCACTCTGAGAAGCCAATGATTGTCAAATTGCTCCCACCTATGTCGGCACTGATTTTCGGCAGTCACATTGTTGAGAATTCATAGGTGACATTTCCTGGTCATTTCTGAAAGATGCCCTTTCACAGGGGGCATCCTAGGCCTCTTGCTCTTAACATCTTTCTGACCTTCTTCTTTGTGTCCCTCTTTCCTTAGAGGCATAGGGATGACATTGTAGGTAAACTGACTGAGGTTGGGAGCTCCACAGCCACTTATTCTCTGCAATTTTACCAATTGTGGGTCTCTGTAAATTTTTTGCCACATGCTCCAAAAGGAAATTTCTCTGCTGAGCTACATATTTGCTGGGAAAAAAGGGGCTATCTGTGGATTTGAAGGTAACTTTAAGAACAGCCATTGTAAATTATATTTTTAATTTGCTCACAAAAAACAAATTTCTGAACAGGTTTTTAAAAATAGATTCTTACTTGACTAGCTCCCCTTTCCCCATTTTCTCACCTCCCCAATGCCTACTTAACCCTTTCTGCTCATGATATGCCTCCTTGCTGCTTTCATATCAATGATGCTTTTCACATTCTTTATTATTTTATAAAAAGAACGTATTTCTGTGTCTCACCAGCTGTGCTTTTGGTGTGGATGTATAACTCTGTAGGATTTTCACATCTTTCTATCTCTTCTTATGAATTTTCAAATGTTCCTTTACTTTCCAGATAGGATTTGTTTAATACGGATTACATAATTCAAGTTTATTTTCTTTTCCATTTTAGATTTTGGGGCATGCTATTTAGGGTAACTGGCCCTAAAATTAGAAAGGCCCTTCTGTCCCACCTTTCAAGGACCTGATATTAGAGGCATTGGCCAACATACCTGGTTTGTATATTTGGATTTTTAGTGAGAATATTTTCTAAGATTGGAGTTCTTAATGCTAATAAACAAATGATATTTTCTATGACAAGTAAAAGCAGATAATAAACAGTCCTTTTAGACAGCTGAACAAGGAAGTATACATTTTCTAGATAGGAACAAGCATAGGGGACAAACTGTTTCTGCCATCAGACAGAGAGACTCCCTATTAACACTACCATGTGCATAGCATGGACCTTTAACATCAACAAGACATGAAAATATCATACTCTATTTTGACTTTCCTAACTTATTCATATATTTAAATTTTATTATTCATAGTTATTTATATCTTATACTTTTTGTATTGATCATTGGGGGTCAGTTGAAGGGAGTTTCCTCCTCTTGTTTAAGTAATCACATTACATGAATTGTGAACCTCTGAATTAGTATAGACATTACAATCATCAACATATTTGAACAATATAGTCAAAGACATGTTTTAGACCTCAGTGTATTGAGGATATATCTGAAGACAAAGAATTGTCACTCTAATTCAGGGTAAAGAAAGAAAATCACGTATCTAAATCAACTCTTTGATCCTACTGATAATCTAAATCTTATTTTTAAAAAAGTCATATTACTAAAGGGTTAGCTAAGAACAGTAATGGCATTTTATACTTTTCAGAAGAACAATTAGCATAATTAATAAGAATTTTTCACATTTAAAAAATATATTTTATTAATTTTTTCATATTACATATCAATTGTTAGCCCATCCCTTGTATACTCCCATTCCTCCCTCCCTCCCATTTTCCCCTTACTCCCCTCCCCTATGACTGTGACTGAGGCGGACTTCCTCCCCCTGTATATGCTCATAGGGTATCAGGTCTCTTCTTGGTAGTCTGCTATCCTTCCTCTGAGTGCCACCAGGTCTCCCCATTCAGGGGACGTGGTCAAATATGGGGCACCAGAGTTCATGTGAAAGTCAGACCCTACTCTCCACTCAGCTGTGGAGAATGTCCTGTCCATTGGCTAGATCTGGGTCAGGGTTCGATGTTTACTGCATGTATTGTCCTTGGCTGGTGCCATAGTTTGAGCAGGACCCCTGGGCCAATTTAAGAAATTGCTGTAACTTATTCCCGAAGCTTTAACTAACATTACTTGATTACATTATCTACCAGATTTTTCCGTGTTCTCATCCATATACTTTTACCTATAGGCAATCTATGCACTTCTTCCTATAGGCCAGTGTTAATTCGCTATCTTTCTGAGTATAGCATTAGTGCAGCTTTGCAAAGGCTGCCTGCCTTTTTTACCAGCACTGCTGCTACAATCACTTTTTAAAATGGTCTGGTTCTATCATATCGCCCAGGAAAATGTCCCCTGAGAGCTGCTACATGAACTTTTGACAGTAAAAATATATGGCTTTGGCAATGATTTAGAAAAGAGGAAGCTGCTCCCAGGACTGTTAGATTCTGTTACACCGAACCTGTTGGTCCCACATGTTGCGTCAGTGAGACTTCAATTTGAATGCTGGTTTTCCTGTATAAGCTGTGTAAATAGGAATGGATTAATTTGCATTATTGGTCTTAATTTTTCACTAGTACCAAATGAGTGATGATAATTCATAGGCTTGTTGTGAAGATGAATAAACTACTAAACACAGAGTCTGATACATCTCCCCAGTTGCTTCCAAATATCTGTTTTTCCACTGGGCATTGCTCTCCTCTCACTCTTTGACCTTGAGTGAGTCTGTCTTTGTGCAAAACACAAGTGACTGTACATTTCTTGCTCTCTCATAAATTATTGTAAGAATCTGGCATAATCCTGGATATTGGTAAGTGTTAATATGTCCTCTACTGGAGAGTGTTAGTGTCATCATGAACGTGTACAACGGACTCAATCTGGGGATGTAATGGAACTCTTTACAAAATAATTTTCTGTCTGTCTGACTTGGTTTTGTGAAAATATATCGTCACTCCACATTGCTAATGAATGTATGTGTGTCAGTTTACGTCTGCAAAGACATATAATAAAAGAGTAATGTGCTATTTATGAGGAGAACTTGAAGGTAAGCAGATTATTCAGCCCGTAAAACTGATTTATGATGGGTCTTCAAGCACAGAGAGAAGACTTGCTTCAACAAAATTCTATATCTGAATCCAAATGCTCAGAAAACCCAAACAGAGGGTAGTCAGTCATCTCACAGGGGGGTTTCCTCACTTTCTGATACTCAAGGAAAAAAATCCCAAACAGAGATCAATTAAATTCATAGAATTTGCCTTTCCTAAAATATTCCAGACAAAAGTACATCCATCCGTCTAAATGCCCTCTACCTAGTGGTTATCTACCATGTTTTCTAATGCCCGAAAATTAGTCAATAAAAGATTCAGGTCTAAGTTGTAAAACTGAAATCCATCTAAGGAAGATTCTCATGTCTACATCATTTAAATTATGAGTTCTGAATATTAAAAGCAAGTTACAAGCTTTACCTTTTGTATTAGTTGTTTTTATATTGCTGTGATAAAACATCACATCCAAACACAAGTTATGGAAGAAATAGTTTACCTGGGCTTTCGTTCCAAAGGGATAAGAGTTGATCTTGGTGCAGAAGCATAACTGCAAGAAGCAGGCACGGTGGTGAGCATTTGGCCAGAAACAGGAAGCTGAGAACGCACATTCTTAAACGTTAGTACAAAGGAGAGAACAAATTAGAGGTAGCATGAGGCCTTTAACCTCAAAGCCTACCACCAGAGACTTATCCTTTCACCATTGACTGCACCTCCCCACCCTCCTTCAAACAGTGCCAACTACAGGGGCCCAAGTGGTCAAATATCTGAGTCTGTGGGATAGCTTCTCACTTAAAGGCTATACCTCATATTTTCTAAGCATGATGGCCATCTCTGTTCCTTGGAATAGAATGACTCTGCCTAAATTCTGAAGTAGTTGCAATCAATGTCCTCTGATTTCTACAGACTCTTAGAAGCCAAGGCTTTGTGGGGAGCAGGCGACATTCATGGATATCCATAGAAGGCATTAGAAGATTCTTGCCACATGGAGTATATTCATAACTTGAGATTGTGTGTGGCAGACAGAGTAAATAGAGTAAACAGGCAGCCAAATGGCTAAAAGACATTTCTCTAGTAACAAGCCTTTTGAAATCCAGGACACTTGTGTTGTCAATTTGGGCAAGACACCTAAAAAACATCATTCCCTGTAATGATTTTCCTGGAGATTATTCATCTTTATGACTAGCACAGCTCAATTGTAAACAGACATACTGAGACCAAAGAGGAGAGAGAAAAATTCAAAGAAGATTTTTCTGTGTGTTAAAAATCAATTCAAATATATCTATATCTTTTTGCAATAGTATGCTAATACATATTCAATGCTCAACTCTCCAAGGAGAAAATTTTTTTGAAAGCTTTGGTTTATCATACTTTTTAATTTCTGTAATGCGAGTTCTTCCTCACACCCAATTCAGATTACCCGCAGTCTGGCAGAAAAGGCAGAGCTGTGACTGTGGCATACAGTCAATCCTCCTGTCCTAGCCCTGGCACACAAATACACCTTCCCATGACATCTGACCCCCTCTCAGACTTGCAGGCTCTCAAATTTCTTCTCTTTCTTGTGCGTCTACAATACTCGCTTTGTGTCTTTATCTGATTCTGTTCTGCCCTCCACTGTTCATATCACAACGACTGCACTTGTCCAGTGGTTTGCTGATCAATACAAAATGAAAAAGGCATGAGTCATGGGACTTTTAAGTTCTAAGCTATGCTGAAGTCCATTGGTGAAGAGCAGCATCTTGCATCCCTTGCAGTTATTTCACGTTTCAACAGCTTGAAAACATTACAGATATCATTGAGAAAAATCCTCTTCCTGTTTTTAGGCATTCAAATTCTGATTTTGTCCAGTCATTGGAAGCACCATACTCAAAGAATTTGAGTCATCCTTATACCATTATGTTAATATCTTGCAATATTTCTGAGAATATTTGTTGATAGATGGCACGAGAGCCAATTTTATGTACAGGTAAGTATAGAAATCTGTGAGAAGCCTGCTCAGGTTCTCCTCAACTATGAAGAGTGGTTTTAGTAAAGGATCAGTCTGTCTGTATCTGTTTCTGAGGCCTGGACTGACTGGCCAAGAAGACTGAATCATTGACTTTAGAGTTATCTTCTGAAACCTAAGAGAATCACAGAGACAGTGACCTAGAACCTTGAGGTGCCTGACAGACTGAGTCAACTAACCTCAAGTTGCTTGGCCCCTGACTTTTGCTGTACAAGACTATAAGACATATCATTCGCTATCTACACCCTAGAGCCCTCCCAACCAACTCACTACCTAATGGAGCCTACGGACTTCCTAAGTATTCTGTCTTATGTCTTATAGGGCACAAGGTCTTCATTGTCTGTTTTCTCTCCACCTTCTATTCTCTTTGCTGTCACATTACAATTCAATTAAGGTGCTTCTTATACTATGTGTTTTCTTATTACTTTTCTTGAGTGTTTTCTTCCTTTTTCATTGAAATGCCCATATTTCTTCATAGAAAAATCTATTAACTCTTTAAGATATACATTCTCTTTAGGTTTTCCTTCAATCTGAAATAGTACTTCCTGATCTGAAACAAATACTGTATAATTTATGCCCTGCTGCTGTATTTAGGTTACACCTTTATTTATTTGTTTAACTTGTCTATAATCCTGTACATATTTATATTTTGTGGGTGGTTTTCCATTTTATACCTACTATCCAGTTCACTTGCTAGAACACAAAAGTTGCTCTGTAATTGCTTGTAAATTAAGATGAGTAGAGATTCATATGTACATGTATATCTTACTTAAGGTGGCTTTGAACTCATAGAGATCTATCTGCCTTTGTCATAAGTGCTGGAGCTAAAGGCTTGTACCACCAGGCCCAGGCGGCACCTAAATTCAATTAATATATCCATGCCAACTTTCAGATGAGATAAAAATGATTGATGTCTGACAAGAACCATATCATTAGGAAAATAAGTATTTGAAAGTGTATGTTGAGCACTAAACATGAAGATGCCTGGCTTGAATATTTCAGACTCTGTTAGACTCTCAGGATCTGGTAACCATCTTGCATGACAGAAAATACCCAATAATGATTGATATGGAGGCTCCACCACTCCACCAGAAATGTAAAGTAGAGTGCTTTTTATGCCTTGAGTTGCTTAGTACACAAATAAAACAAGAAAAAAATCAGGCTGACCAACTGTAGCAAATAGAAGCTTTCTTTATAATTTTGCTTCAGGTTGGCCTCAACCTACTAAATTAACAGTAGAAATGAAAATATACAGACACCGGGTCAAGATCCAGATTAAGAAGCAAGGTTTAGTTTTATTGCACACACCGTGGAGAAGTAACTAACTCAGTGTCTCATGGACTATACAGGTTTCTCTAGCGTTCTGTCTTATGTATCACTGGGTACAAGTTCCTCTATATCTGGCTTATCTTAATTTTTAAAAATTTCTTTCTGTACATCCTGATCCATGAGGCAAAGCACATAAAACACAGAACTAGTAAAAGACAGAGGGGGTGGCAGCAATATATTTACGGCTCACCAACTATATATCTGACATTTGAAATGCATTGTCTTGTTTAATTCTCAAAACATTCTGAAATGTAGCTATCCATTATTCTGAGAAATCTGAGGCAGGGGGTGATAAAAGCATTTGTCGGAGTCATTCCCCTCAGAGACAGAAGTGATGAATTCTGACCAAAGACTAGAGATGGATGCTTTCTTTCAATATAGGCAGAAAACCAAAACCAAAACAAGATAGCAGCAATCCTGGGCAGAAAAGTTCTGGAGCTCAGAAGAGCTGCAGAAAGGGCTTCTTTGGAATAGAGGGAGGTAAGTGTACAATGTGATCATCACTCAGCATTCCAGCCTTGCTCCCAAGATGCCATTTCTGACTTAGTCACCACACACCGATCCAACAGCTCTTCAGATCTATTATGCATTAATTTTCCAAAGGAGCAGCTACTGAACTCCTGCTCTGCAGAGCTTGTTGTGTAATATTAGCAGAGAGATAAAGTTCAATTTGCCACAAAAATTTTATCTCAGCCCAGTTGTAAGCCAGCTTGAATACAGTCACAATCATTCTAAATGATGCCCTTAAAAGTTTATGATGCAGTAGCCTAGTTAGAAGCAATTTGATAATTTAAGAGAACCTATTTGTAGGATAGTAATAACCTTTCTCAAGTCATTCCAATAACTCTAAAACAGCAGACAGCTCTCAACCCAATAAGCCCATATGCAAAATGGTGAGCTCTTCCCAAGTGACTAAGAAATGTGTCTGTTAAAGAATTTTATGCAATTACGTTCAAGGAATATTAAACCTTAATTGATATATTGGTGATTTCAATAATAAAATACCCAGTGTTGTCCGAGAACAAATGGAAAGCACTAAACCAATGATTAGATTCATAGCTGGATAAATCAAGCACACCCTCATATCCATCAGGGAAATCTCTCTACCTATACATGTCCTTGGTTTAGGGAGCTCCCTCCCACAACATGAGGAGCTCTGTCAATGACACTCTGCTCACAGGAACTTTGATGAGTGCAATAGAGAGAGGAGCTGTATGGCTGTAAAGTAACCTGAGACACAGAATCCCGTCCTCCCCCCACCGCGCGCCCCTTTTCCTGATCCTAGTTACTTGTGGACATCCACATATGTGCTGTAGGGCTTTTAAACTGGAGTGTGGATGGGATACAGAGGCTGTCGAGTCTGAGCTCAGTGAAGCGGAGAAGCAGCTGCATCGAAACATAGGAAAAACAAAGAAAAAAAAAAAAGCAAGATTTTTTTCTTATGAATATATTTAACGTGTTAAACAGATTCTGGCAATTTCCTGATGGATCCAAAAGAAGCCCGAGCTGAGATTTTCACAGAGAGCGTTCCAGGCTCTGAATACTGTACATCATGTATTGAATCACATCTGCTGCAGAGAGGAAGCAATGAATAATTAACTTGGCCTCCACATTACCACCATAGATTACAGCGGCCTGACTGCTGGACGGCCTTGTGTACATAAAGCATTTAGAAACCCCAGTTACTCTCTTTCCTTTTAAATTTGTCTTGCTATCACTTACCACTTAAAAGGGTAAATCTTTCTTTGGTTTTAATTAAAGCATTTAAAATAATTTACATTGAAATCATATGTGCTCGGCTCTGTCAGAATTGATGCTTTAATAACATGCCACCCCTTTCTCCGTTGCCCTGAAATCTGTTAAATTACCACTAACCTAATTGGGAACAAAGTTGTCAAATGCATGCAGCCCTGACAGTTTGTCTTTCTGCAAACTGCCGACAGATTGCAAGTTACGCATGTGTTGAGCAGATGGGTAAGTTAAAAGGAACACCCCCCTTCTCAAAAAAAAAAAAAAAAAAAAAAAAAAAAAAAGGAAGAAAGAAAAAGCAATTTATTAAATCACCTGGAACCAGCAGCTCGGGTCCAAAAATAGTGAGAATGAAATATCGCAGGAGCTGGGATGCTGGCACTAGAATATACCAGAAGGTACCGGTTACAAAACAAGATAAACATTTGGAGATGCCTCAGCTGTGATACAGAATAATGAGGAGTTATTTAACCCGGTATAGATTACCAGCCAAAATTAATTTAGGGTACAGCTTTTTTGGAAAGCCATTTGCAAAATGATTGCTTTAACCCTTTGTCTTCTTATTTTTATTATACAAAGACGAGCACATTTTTCTTTTCCCTATCCTACAGCTAGGAACATGAATAGAACACACACACACACACACACACACACACACACACACACACACACACACACACATGCACACCTACAGCTAGTAACATGAGTAGATACACACACAAACACACACACACCTACATCTTTGCACATACAGCACACTGTAATAAACTCATATTTACACATGTGTGCACATTCACCTATGAATCTCCATGTAAGCCTACATGTACACATATATGAATATATATGCTCATGTAAATATCACACATAATCGTGACATATATATGCATATGTATTGACAGCCATCTCTTCATCTCCCTAGCTACTGTTATATCTAGGAAAGGGTGTGTCTTTTCATAATGCTCAGCAAGCCCTAATATGCATACTCAGTTATATTGTCCCCACAATAGTTCTCATGTGCTCTGTGGGGGAAATCAACCCAAGAAGGAGAAGAGGTGGAGCTTGTGTAAGCACTGGGGAGGAGAATGGAGTAAGAGGGACATTACAACCATTGGCATCATTTAAGCAGGCCTAGGACACGTGATCACAGTAGAATTCACTGAAGAGTTATATGGATCAATGTCATAAGACCAAACAACAACAACAAAAAAGAGGATATGTTTTCTCTAGTATTTGTATTATTTGAACAACCCAAGCCTGAATAAAATCATCAATTCAGTTTTTAAAAATTAATTTATTTATTCACTTTACATCTTGATCGTGCCCCTCCCTCCTCTCCTCCTGTTCCCACCCTCCCTCCATCTTCTTTAACCCCCCCCATTCCTCAGAAAAGGGGAGCCCACCCACCCACTCCGTCTCATCAAGTCACATCAAAACTGAGCACATCCTCTACCCCTGTGGCCTGACAAGGCAGCACCATCGGGTGGGACTGATCAACAGCAGGCAACCCAGTCCATGTCAGAGACAACCCCTGCTCACTTACCCGGGGACCCACATGAAACCTGCGCTTCTCATGTGCTGCATCTGTGTAGGGGGCCTAGGTCCAGTCCATGCTGGTCCTTGGCTGGTGCTTCAGTATTGGCAAGATCCTCCGGGCTCTTGTTAGTTGGCGCTGATGGTCTTCTTGTGGAGCTCCTGTCACCTCCTGGTCTTTCTATCCCTCCCCCGACTTTTCCACAAGACTCTAAGCTTCACCAATGTTTTGCTGAAAGTATCTGCATCTGTTTCAATTCGCTGCTGTGTGAGGCCTCTCAGAAGAAAACTCTGACAGGCTCCTGTTCCTGAGCAAACACAGTATCATTAATAGTGTCAGGGGTTGGCTCTGTCCCATGGTGTGGGTCTCAGGCTGGGCCAGGCATTGGTTGGACATTGCCTCAATCTCTCCTTTATCTATTCCTTTATATCTTATAGGCAGGGTAAATTTTGGGTGAAAATTTTTGTGGGTGTGTTGATGTTCCCCTACTCCACTAGGAGTCCTGTCTAGATAGAAGGTGTCCTATTTAGCTAGAGGGTGTCCTCTTCAGTAGCCATGACTCTTGCTAATAGTAATCACAGCTCAAGTCACCGCCATATCCCACGTCCTCCCAGGGGCCTACTCAGTCTTAAGTCACCAGCTTGTCACAGAGACGCCCATGGTTTCTCTTCACTCTTCAGACTTTCTGTCCTCCTGCACCCCTCGCCACCTTGCTGTCCCTGGTCCAATCTCCACACTTATTTCTCTCTGCATTCCCTCTCCTATTTGTTCCCTCTATTTAACTACTTCGGCTCTCTATTCTATTTCCTTTGAGTGAGATGTAATCATCCTCCCTCGGGTCCTCCTTGTGAATTATCTTCTTCGGGTCTGTGAATTATTATATGTTTATCCTATACTATATGGCTAAAATCTGCTTATAGGTGAATGCATACCATGTTTTTCTTTCTAGGTCTGGGTTTACCTCACTCAGGACAATCTTTTCTAGTTCCATTGCATTTGCCTGTAAATTTCATGATTACCTTGTTTTTAAATAGCTGATTATTATTCCATTGTGTAAATGTACCACAATTTCTTTATCCATTCTTGGGTTGAGGTACATCTAGGTTGTTTCCAGATTCTGGCTTTTAGGAAAAAAGCTGCTATGAACATAATTGAGCAAGTGTCTTTGTTGTATGGTGGAACATTTTTCGGGTGTCTGCCCAGGAGTGGTATAGCTGGGTCTAAAGGTAGAACTATTTACAATTTTCTGAGAAAGCACCATATTGATTTCCTAAGTGGTTGTACAAATTTGCACTTCTACCAACAATGAAGGAGTATTCTCCTTTCTCCATATCCTCGCCAGCATATGCTGTTACTTGAGTTTTTGATCTTAGCCATTCTAACAGGTATAAGATGAAATTTCAGATTCACTAGGTCTTACTTCAAAAGCCTCTACCCCATAAAATTGAAAAATCTAATTGAAATGGACAATTTTCTTGATAGAGTCCACTTACCAAAGTTAAATCAAGATCAGATAGACAAGTTAAATAGTCCTATACTACCTAGGGCCAGATGGTTTCAGCACAGAATTTTACCAGATTTTCCAAGAAGAGTTAAACCAATACTCCTCAAACTATTCCCTAAAAAAGAAACAGAAGGAACATTGCCAAACTCATTCTATGAAGCCACAGTCACATTGATACATAAACCACACAAAGATTGAGCAAAAAAAGAATTTCAGACTAATTTTCCTAATGAACATTGATTGAAAAATACTCAACAAAATTTTTACAAACTGAATCTAAGAATGCATCAAAAATATCATCCAACGGAGCAAGGAGGGGGACAAGGGTGGGGTCCGGGGGGAAAATCCAGAACCAGATGATAAACATGAACCAGATAAACAACCATCCGATAAACATAACATCATAGAAAACCGAACAGCATAAACATAACCATCATATAAACATAAACATCATATAGACATAAACATCATATAAACATAACCATCATATAAACATAACCATCATATAAACATAACCATCATATAAACATAACCATCATATAAACATAACCATCATATAAACATAAACATCATATAAACATAACCATCATATAAACATAACCATCATATAAACATAACCATCATATAAACATAACCATCATATAAACATAACCATCATATAAACATAACCATCATATAAACATAAACATCATATAAACATAACCATCATATAAACAAACATAACCATCATATAAACAAACTGAGGGAAAAAAAACACAGATCATCTCATTAGATGCAGAAAAAGCATTAGAGAAAATTCAATAGCCCTTCATGTTAAAAGTCTTGACAGATCAGAGATACAAGGCACATACGTAAACACAATAAAGGCAACATACAGTAAATCTATAGTAAAAATCAAATTAAATGGAGAGAACCTTAAAGCAATTCAATTGAAATCAGAGACAAGGCTGAACACTCTCATTGTATGTCTTCAATACAGGACTTGATGTCCTAGCCAGAGCAATAAGACAACTGAAGGAGAAATTAGGGAAACTACAACCTTCCTAACAGCCACAAATAACATAAAGTATTTTGGTTTAACTCTAACCAAACACATTGAATGCAATTCCTATCAAAACATCAACACTATTCTTTATAGACCTTAAAAGAACAATTCTTAAATTTAACATTTTCATTGACTTCTGTACCATTTCTTCAGTTATATCTTCTACCCATGATATTCTTTGTTCCATCTCTTGATAATATTTGTGTCTGTAGATCCTGTCCTCTTCGGTAGTGTTTCTATTTCCAGAATTATCTCAGATTGTGTTTTCTTTATAGCTTCTTTCTCCATTTTTAGGTCTTGAATTGTTTTTACTAATTTCCTTTTTATTACAAGAATAAATATCCTAGGTTTAACAGATAGATATGATTCTATAAATATATAGGTAAAATAGTTAGATGAGGTCTTCAAAAGCCTTAGAGGCCTAAAGAATATGGCATTAAATATGTTTTTATTATTTTAAAGATTCATTGACAACAGGACAGTTTAACTAATGACAACAGTGTACTTCAAAGAAGATGATAAGCATTAAGGAACCTCCTTATGTAGATGGCTTCATATGTGGCAAACAAGCCACTCAGCAAAATGTCCGCATTTCTGCCACAGACAGAATTCTGTCTAAAAATGGGCAAGCTTGGATGCACGTAGAGTCCACAGCCAAACTCTGGCAAGACAGAGTAAGCAAGTCTTCAGTAGTTCCTGCCTCACAAATATGTCTGTCAGATATATTGGGCTAGAAGGCTGAAGATGCTGCTCCAACATTCTAGAGAGTTTTGGGTGACTGTTCAGGCAGTAAATTCTCTCTGTCATTTTTTCATGTTGGAAACAGCTAACCTACACTTCTGGTTAACTGAGGTAATTAAGTTTTATTCCTTCTTAAGGCTCTGATGGGGTTGAAGACCAGATAGGTTCGTCTTACAATGAAGCTTAGTTGTTAGGAGTTAAGATGTTTTTAGGTCTAGATAGATGTTTTAAGTTGATAATGATGAGATATGATAGATATTGATTTACATTCAGAATTTCAGACTCACCAAGATAGGAAACATGTTTTCTACCGGGTTGTCAAATACAAATCGCCAAATCACTATGAATATAATAACATTTATATAATTCCTGATTCTTTCATGGTTCTTCCTGCTGTATGTAGTTTATTTTATTTATGTATAATAACATAAAATATATGTAAAAAATAAATATAATAAAACATTTTAAAATTAACAATTCTAACTTTCATATGGAAAAAGAAAAAACCCAGACTAGCGAAAACAATCCTATATAATACAAGAACTTCTAGAGGTATCTCGTTCTTTGACTTCAAGCTATAATACAGAGCAATAGTAATAAACACTGCATGATACTGGTATAGGAATAGACTGGCTGATCAATGGAACCAAATCAAAGACCTACAAATAAACCCATACAATACAGACACTTGATTTTTGACAAAGGAGCCAAAACCAATGGGAAAAAGAAAGCACCTTTGACAAATGGTATTGGTATATCTAAATGTCTACATGTAAAAAAATGCAAATAGATCAATATTTATTGCCATGCACAAAACTCAAGACCAAGTGTATCAAAGACCTCAAATTAAACCAGGTACACTAAGTCTATTAGAATACAAATTCAGGAAGAGCCTTTGTCTCATTCTCACAGAAGACAACTTCCTGAAGAGAATACCCATAACTCATCCTCTAAGATCAACAATTAAAATGAGACCTGTTGAAAGTGAAAAGCTTCTGTTAGGTAAAGGACACTGGCAATAGAATGTAATGGAAGTCTACAGATTGGGAATAGCACTTTACCAATTCTATATCCGAAAAAGGGCTAATATCCAAAATATATAATGAACTCAAGAAATTAAACATCAACAAACAAAATAATCCAACTTAAAAATAGGGTACAGGGATAAACATGGAATTCTCAACAGAGCAATCTCGAGTGGCCGAGAAGCACTTTTAAAAAATGATCAATTCAGTTTCTAAGATTCTAAATTGAAGATTTATTCTGTTCCTAATAGTAAATCTTGGCAGGCCCATAGGCCCAGAAATATTTACTGTCTTTATGTCTCTGTAACAGAAAATACAATTAGTTTGAGAGGAGTTTCTTGCTGGAAATTTGGCAAGTCATTAAAAAAAAAAAGAAGGAAATAAAGAAAGGAAAAAGTCAAAAACTGGGCCAAGTTCCAGGAGCAGGGGGGTGAGTCAGATACTGTCCTTGCTCTTGACTCACTTGCTTCCATCTTGAACCTCACTTCCATCCATAGTGCTGGCCGTTGTGTAGTTTAATGGCTGACAAATCTGTCTCTCTAGCAATGGTTGTTTTTATGTGGTATCAATTCTTATCCAAATATCTGTGGTAAGTCACCACCAGGATAAACATTCCCTGGGCCTCCCCATCTCCCCACTCATTCTAAAATGATATCCTTCAACCCCTCCACTGGCTCACTGTGTCAGTTGTTACATCATTTGACAATGAGACACTCACATTAGAATTATGAGAAAAATCTTTGTCACCTATCTTATGTACAAGCCATAGCTAGTCACCAAGTCCAGTTACCAAGCCTTAAAAGTTTGAATTCACTTTATACATAAATCTGTCTTTTCCATTGTAGCTAGATAAACCAGTTTAGACTTTGGTCATCTGGGTGGATGTAAGCTTCATGTTTCTTTCTTTTTTTTTTTTTTTTCTTTTATTCCTTTGTTTTTGCATTTATTTATTTAATCACTTTATAGTCTGACCCCAGCCCCCTCGCTTTTCTCTTTCCAGTCTCACTCTCACATCCTAATCCACCCACACCCCTCTCCTTCTCAGAGAAGGGGAGGCCCCCAAGAGTTACCAACCCACTCTGCCACCTCAAGTCACAGCAGAAGTAAGCACATTCTCTCTCACTGATGCCAGACAAAGCAGCCCGCTAGGGGAAAGGGATCCAAAGGCAGGCAACAGAGTCAGAGAAAGCCCCTACTCCCACTGTTAGAGGGCCCACATGGTGACCAAGCTGCACATCTGCTACATATGTGTAGGGGGTCTAGGTCAATCCCATGCATGCCTCTGGCTTCTGGTTCAGTCTCTGTGAGACTCCATGGACCCAGATTAGTTTACTGTGTAGGTCTTCTTGTGGTGTCCTTGACCCCTCTGGCTCCCTCCATCCTTTCTCCCACTCTTCCACAAAACTCCTGAGTCCGGCCTACTGTTTGGCTGTAAGTCTCTGCATCTGTTTACACCAGCTGCTTGGTGGAGCTTCTCAGAGGACAGTTATGCTAAGCTCCTGTCTGTAAGCATATCAGAGTACCATTAATAGTGACAGGGGTTGGTTCTGTTCCATGGGGTGGCTTTCAAGTTGGGCAAGTCGTTGGTTTGCCGTTCCCTCAGTCTCTGCTCCATCTTAATCCCTGTACTTCTTGTAGGCAAGACAAATTTTTGAGTGAAAGTTTTATGGGTGAGTTGGTGTTCCTATTCTCACGTTGGAAATCCCACAAAGGGTACAAAGGGTGGCAACTTTATGCTCCATATTTCACTTGATCCATTCCCTACATGGATACTATGGCAACTTATCTAACAGTTCAACCATGCCACTTTGCTCTTCAGTGTACTTGCTCTACTTTCTCTACCTGTCTCAGCAGATCAGCCTTTTACCCTTCTCCATTATCACTAATCAATGATTTAGGCTATTCTCCTATTTTAGCAAGCCAAAGCTTCTGTTGAACTGCCCTCTTCATATCAAGCCATGGGTGGATTTTTCTACATGTTCCCTTCAGTCTTTACTCTTTTCAACTATATTGTACTGTCTGCCCTCACGTGCTACTCCCAAAATGCTTTCTTATTATCTTTTATTTAGCCTTATCTGTAGCTTTCCTATGCAAAGTCATTTCATTACACATCAGCTGTATTTTAGTAGGTAGCATCTGTTTTCTCCCAGGGTCCTAATTGATATACCCACCCTCACTGAAAATGGGATGTGAATTCCCATTTATATAATGGTAAACAAAACTTTAAAAATAAATTTCCCCTTCTTATTTACAGATAAGAAACAGAACATGGCTTCTGGAAATTCTGTAATAAAATTAATTACATTGTGTGACAGGCAAAAACATCAGTCAATAAATACAACGTAGTGCTGGCCACCTTCCTCACTCTCTAGCTGGGCTCTTTGGCACTGGATCTCGGCTCAGCTTTCAGGGCCTTTCCCACTCATGTTACTGTTTACTCTTTCTGGTTTTCATTTTCTTTCTTTTGATTAAAGTTGAAGTTCAAGTATCCTGTTCTCCCAGGAGATTCCCCCAAGTCTCTGGTGTCCCCACCTTAAGCCATGGTCAAAGGTTTTTAGAAATTCACAGTGAATGTTCCCCATTAAGGCTACTTAGAAGTTGTTTGAACTATTAATTTTAAAATCTTTCTCCCTTTCCTTCCTTCACCCTCCTCATTAAAGTCTCTCCAGGAAGTTGTTGAGTAAGGTATCTTGACTCATAAATTACTTTTCAAATCCTTCCCTTTTTCTTTCTTCCTCTCTCTTTACAGATCTGGGACATTAAGTCAGGTGTCACACATGCTAGGCCAGTACCACTACCACAAACTACATCTCAGACCAGTCTCTCTCCCATTCATTTGTTTGACAAAAATTATATAAGTTAAATCATATTATATTATTATGCCATTTTTACATAATAGAAAGTGAAAATTAAGTATGACAAAGGTCTATAAAGTGGCACATGATGAACTTGTAAAGGAACCAAGATTTGAAGCTGAGTTACCCTCTACGTTTTCAAAGATATTAAAGGCAGAGTCAGGAATTGGTTCTGCCACAGTCTCTTACTGTATGTGGAAATAAGTGTAAATTTCACATAGAAATAAAAAGGTCAACATCAAGCTTGCCACAGGTAGAAAGCCAGTGTGCACCTTTTATTTTAGATTAGATTGATTTAATTTAGATTAAATTGAACAGAGGCTGACACCTAGGGTTAAGTTCAGAAACCTTTAGTGAGGTATTTACTATTGGTTAGATCAGTCTTTGCTCAGTTGTTTTGTTTTAGGGATGGTAATTTCTTTTTTATGTATATATATTTATTATAATTTATTCACATTACATCACGATTGTTATCCCCTTTCTCTTATCTTCCCATTCCTTCCCTCCTCTTCTGTCCTATCCTCTCCCTCCCGCCTTAGACCTCTGATAGGGGGAGGGCCTCCTACTCCAATGCCTGGCCACAGCCTCTCAGGTCTCATGAGGGTAGCCTGAATCCCTTTCCTCTGTGTGCCCGCAAGGCTGTCCTGCCAAGGGGCAGTGGCCAAATTGTTGGCACCAGAGTGCATGTCAGGGGTTCAGGAGAAGTTCCCTCTCTCCACTTGGAGACTCAGCTGTCTGCCTGCTGCATCTGAACAGGGGGATCTGGACAGATGCTGGGACTCTGAGCGGAGCGCTGAGAGTGGTAGCAGCGGAGAGTGGGAGGATGGCAGGTCAGTGGGAAAGCAGGCGCTCCACTGAGAGACCACCAAGGCCTGCGGGTCTGGACACAGGGAGAGACTGCACAAACTGGTGCACCAGCCAAGGGATGGTAACTCCATATGTGTCTTGATAGTTGAGGAAATATTAGGGTATCAGATATCCTCCAGCAAAACTCAAAAGATATCAACGACTTTAATTCCCAGCAGGGAGCCTCTGTCGTGTGTGGAAAGACGAACTATAGGAAGTAAGATTCAGCTACCCCTAAAACCGTTATGCACTGTGGGAAAACGAGCTGTAAAGAAATAACGGGTAGCAAAAGAAGACCTACTGTGAGCTGGTTTACCTGTGCACTCTTCAGTACATTCCGGGATCTGTGGCTGCCTGCTACAGTTTATTTACCAAAAGTGGAAGTGCTTGTATAAACTGATGTGCAGTACTCCAGGTAAGGTCCTATTGTCCTTTCAGATAACATGCAGTCACAAGTCTACACCAAAGCTATTTTATTATCCTCTTGTACAGTAAGAGAACATCTGTGGTGAATTATAAGCAAGATGTACATCAGGACCAGTGGAGCAACAGGGAGAGCAGAGGAAGCAGCTGGTGTGCCTTGAGAGTCTGAGTCCCCAGCTCAGGGTCTGCACTGGCTTCAGCAGCCCCTAGACGGTCTGTCTGGGTGAGTGAGATCCTTGCTCACTTCCCCCATGGTATAAACCAGGTTATGCTGCAGTAACAACAACAACAAAAAAAATGCCTGTTACAGCTAAAGTTCATCTCTTGCTCATGCCGCATGGAACCTTTGACCCCTTAGCGCCATGCAGGGTTTCACACTGACTGAGACTATCAGACTACTGTGATGTTAACAACAGTAAGGAGAGGTTAGCACAGATCATAAACTGGATCTTAAAGCTTCTAACTGCTTCTCATATTTCATTGGCTGAGGAAATCACTTGATCTCACAGTGGTAGGAAATCTACCTGCCAGAAAGTTAGGCCTGGGTATATCTGTGAAGAACGCTGGTGGTTGCCAAAATATGTGACTAAGAAATATGAGTTTCAGCCCCTCCACGTGACAAAGGAAGCCACAGATATAATAAGTGAAGTTACAAAACCACGCACATAATTAATAGGTGTAGGGTTAGCACGATGGGTCCCTGACTGACGCCTCAGTTCCCCAACATTTCCAACCTCATCTACTCCTCCTAGCACACACTTCCCCCTTCTTCCAATCTTGTTTTCAGAAACATTTCAAAACTAGAAAATTTCCTTTGAGTAAGAGTAATTTAGAGTTTGTGATTTATTCAGAGGGCAGATGTAAATAAGATATTTTTAACCCCACTTAGAAACAGTCCACATTCATGATTTATTACAACTTTCTTTCTCTGGTAAATTAAGCTCATTTCTTAGGAAATGACTCATGGCTAATCACACTAAGAAAAAAATTAGTTATATTGTCCTTTTGTTATAAAATCAGTGTAAATAACTTTTAAGGCAATTTTTTTCTAAAATCAAAAAAGCATGTAATAGTTCCCAGTTCAGCAACATTATGTAAAACAGCCAACTATGGGAGCAGTAAATCCAGATATTGGCTTATTGCTACATGAAGCAAGGCAGAAAAGCATGCTTCTCTTTAATAAGCCAGGCTCTATCAGCTCGATTTCTTTCTGGAAGTTCTCTCTTTCGCAGGGTTAAAGTACCATTAAAAATTCCTGGGCTAAAACCTGTTGTACAGGGTCTTTTTTGCTCACTGGAGTGATATAAAATCATTACATTTAAGTGTCATAATAGCCAGCATATGCTATTTCTTAGAAATGACACCACCATCTGGATTAAGGTCTACCGATAATTTCATATATTACTCCAGTTTTCTTTGGGTAGAGAGAGGCCAAATTGTTCTGACTTTAGCCACCCTGTTGTGCTAATGAAAAATAATAAAAAGGTTGCACTTATGTTTCACCTTCTTGCTGGAGGTCACATGTGACTTTATTAATAAATGATATAATTATTGTGGTAGCAGGGAATGCAACAGATAAGCCAGCCAGCAGTAAGAATGTGAGCTGGGGACCCCCAGCCATCCTCTAGAATCATTTATTTCTAGCTAAGTAGATCACAAGTTTTTTTCTGGTTACTTAATGGAGGCATTATGTAGCAGGGGAAAGCCCACCTGTCTTGTGTTCAAATCCTGATCCTAATTTCCTGACCATGTTGTTGAATCTCTGAACATTGGTGTCCTCAACTGCAAAATGAGAGTAAATTCGACCCATGGCATATTTATTAAGAAGCTTAAGGAACATGAATCTAAAATCTCTGGGGAATTATGTTTAGATTTAGTAACGATTTAAAGGTTATTATTAATATTTTAATTTTTCCTGTTGTCTTTGTTTCCTTTGGTTCACACGTAAAGAAGCAAAACAAGAGACCGGAAGCGAAGATGGAACGGGATGTAGAAGAGAGCAAAGGTACGTGATGGATGTACCTTCCCAGAAAAGCTTCTGAGGCTGGCAAAGTCGGTGAACAATAAAACTCTACTTCCACGTGTGGTCTTGCAGGGTTACTGACATGGTCATCGTGAGCTGACGTGTCGGCTGATGGGGGGGGGGGGGCTTGCGACAATGAACGCAGAAGAGTGGCAGAAAGGGGCCTCTCACCTGCCTGCTTCTTCTGGACCCTTTGGCTGCCGCCTCCCAAGCAGCAAACCCTCTGGGCCAATCCATCTGACTGGCTGCACAGGGGATGGGGCAGCCGGGGTAATTGATGGGCTCAGTCTGAGCAGGCACAGGTGGCAGGGAGGCGGCATACAGCAGCTTCTCGGGTTTGCCAGTGCCATCTGTTGCCATAAGAACATCTGTCATCAAGGTCACCCTGTCACCCTCAGTTAAACTTACGGGCTTGGTGAGTAGGATAGTGTCACTGAAGAAGAAACGAAACAGTGCACATGCTGGGGGTGGGGATGAAGAGAAAGAAAGACTGAGGAACAAGAGGACAATAGGAACTCTCCTTGTAAATTGTTTTTAAAAAATCAGCCAATACGAAAAATACTTATGACTTAAAGGGGAACTTCCTCAAAAAAAAAAAAAAAAAAAAAAAAAAAAAAAGGTTTTGTCAAGAGATAGCTATTACTGTCCTTTCTAGCTAAAACATTAGTGTGTTTTATGAGTAAGAACATTTTAGTAGAGGCATGATAGACATTTGTAAGAGAAATCTGATATGCAGTTACAGTAGGATAAACATCTTCTTCCTTGTTTGCTGAGGTTAAAACTAATTCGATTCTTTCCTATAAGTACATTAAATTAAAACCCCTCTCTCCCTTCTCTCTTCTCTCCTCTCTCCCTCCCCCTCTCCCTCCATTCTCCCTCCCTCCCCTTCTCTCAATCTCTGTCTCTCTCTGCACAAGTGCCTGTGTGCCTGTGTGTGTGTGCGCGCGCGCGCGCGCGCGCGTGTGTGTGTGTGTGTGTGTGTGTGTGTGTGTGTGTGTGTGTGCATGCCCATTCCCAGCATGGAAGTGGGATATTGCATTTATCAAAGTATTTAACTGGCGTTTGAGCTTTGCTCTGCTGCCAGAGAGAATGACCCATTTGTTAATAAAGAACAATTAAGTTAATAGACTCAAATGAGCTGACAGACAAAGTACTGTAATGAAGCAAATGCAGTATTGGATTCTTAAGCAGCTACACACTGCCTGATTCCATCAGCAGCGGTGAGTCTTCCCCTCGCTGCGTATACCCTTGACGCTGCTGAAAGCAATTTCACCCATTGGCAAATGAAACATCACTCCCATCTGTTTGGAAAGTGTGAGTTTACTTATTGGACCAATATTGCTGGCACTGTGGGTTTTTGGGGGGCTTAATGATTATTATTGGATGGTGAGACGAGGAGGGGAAGATAATCTGCAGGATTTTATCAAATACACTCACATCTGTCCCATCCGAGCTGAGGGCAGTAGATGAAATCAATATGGATTCTCAGCAATAGAAAGCACTGGGGCCGAAGGGGAGGGTGAGGTACAGGGAGCATTTGTCCACTCGTTCCTGTGGTGTTGCCACCAAGCATCTTGAGGAAGAAGAGTGCTGTGTGCTCCTGGGAAGAGGCAAAGCTTTGGTCTGGGTGTGGCACTCACTCTGAAGGCTGAGTCATGGTTATTGCTGCAGGCCCAGAGTTCAAAGCAAGCTGCAAAGAAAACAAGTACACTGGACAAAACAAAGCAAAATACACAAACAAAACAAATAGCAAACAAAACAAACCATTAGTGAACAGCTTAGAGCTGGAGCTGTGGACTGTGGGGGACAAGCAGGATGCAGTGGGGTCCTTGACTATGTACTATTTTTAAAAATGTAATTAATTTATTCAGATTACATCTCAATTGTTATCCCATTCCTTGTATCCTCCTGTTCCTCCCTCCCTCCTGTTTTCACCCTGTTCCCCTCCCCTAGATCTATGACTGAGGGGGACCTTCTCTCCTACTATATGGTCATAGGTTATCAAGTCTCATCTTGGTAGCCTGCTTATTCTTTCTTTGAGTACCACCAGGCCTCCCATCCAAGGGGAGGTGGTCAAATATGGGGCACCAGAGTTCATGTCAGAGTCAGTCCCCACTCTCGATATAACTGTGGAGAATGTCCTGTCTGTTGGCTAGATCTGAATAGGGGTTCAATGTTTGCTACTTGTATTGTCCTTGGAAATCTATCTGGCATAGTTGCTTTTTTCATTAAAAAAAGTGACTAAATGCATCTATCTGTAATCCTACCTCTGCTTTTAGTCAAGGCCTCCAGATTGTGGCTCCCATTTCCTTTTCTGTCATCCTAAAGTAGGTTTCCGCACAGAGTTGCAAAACTTGATTCAAACAAAGAAGTTTTAACCATTGCTTTCTATATTTGGCTATTAAAATTACTTAGTGACATGCAATTGAATCTATATTACAAATGGAATATAGATTGTCTCAATAATTTCATTTCCTGTAGCTCAAAACCTAGTGTTCTTAGAAGAAAAGGCTTATGGGTGCCACCGTGCTTTAATCTTGTGAGACTGGTGTCACTAGGACCCTGTTCTGTTCTATGATGCAGTTGGTAAGCAACTGGACGTGAGACCCACTCAGAATCTGAAGACTCTGACACAGGTCACCCATCTAAATCTGGGTTTCTCAAGCATACTTGATTTGATGTGTCTTCCTCCCTCTAGCTTGTTCGTTTATTTTTTTTACTTTGTTTTTCTGAGACAAGGTTTCTCTGTGTAGCCTTGGCTGTCCTAGACTTGCTATGTAGAGCAGGCTGGCCTCAAACTCACAGAGATCTGCCTGCCTCTGCCTCCCCGAATGCTGGGCTTACAGGTGTGTGCCCTTCTTCTAGTTTGTAATGCTGAATTCCTGACCCAGCTTTCTCATTTGATCCTAGTGTGCTAGCTTAGGGCTCTCATGCCAGCCATCTTCCCAAAGTTCGAAGGCTGTCGCTGATCCCTCCAAACATTTTCATTTGTATCTTTGTGGTTAGTAGTGGAGAACATAAAAGAAGCTAGTGTTGAGCTTTGGAGCCTAGGCCTTGCCCTTAAACGCATTCAAAGCTGAGTGTACGTCAGTCACTTAGTGTCCATGTGACCTTAGAGATGTTTAATCTTCCCAAGCCTTAGGCTGCTCATCTCTAATTGGGACTGGAAGTGAAAGATTTAATGACTGAAATACAGAAAATGGCAAATAAATAATAGGAATCAAAATGATAGATTGTTAGCTTAAATTATTATTCAAAATTCAATGTTATCTCTTAGGCCCAAATATTCCTAACACCTGTCTTCATTCAGGGAATTTCATTCATTTTATTGCTTCTTTAAATGTGAGCTGGAATAAGCTTGGTTCCCTAAACCTTTAAGTTGAATTAAATATGCATCTCTATTCTCTGAGTCTAAAAAATGCTGGACTGTGGGATCATCACCTCAGTGATTCTTAGTACACATCATGAACGGGCAAGATTGACATAGTACTCTGCAACCAATGCAGTTGAGCACTGCTGGGGATGGTGGTGCCAAAGCCCCAACTCAAGTGTTACTACTCAGACTTTCACATTATAGCACAATGTATTACACTACTACAGAAAACAGGAGTGTTAAAACATAGTTTGTTGCACTCCTTGATGACTTGTGGAGCTCTTTCTGAAAACAAGAGTTCTGAAAGTACATGAGGAAAGAACCGCAGGCTGCACTTGGCTCCTCTTCCCTTTAGAAGATAACTTCAGACTGTGTTATGTCTTCAAATGTTCTTGTCAATCAGACTTTCACCTGCCCCCTTTCCTACCTCTTTGAATTTGCTGCTTCTGGTGTGCTGTCTGTCAAGTAATGAGCCACGTGTGGGCAAACTAATAAAGCTGTGGGTGAGGAAATCGAGATCTCACCCTAGTGAGACACCCACACCAATTTTGTCAGTTGGCTCCAGTAGTTTTACTTAAGACTCTCTCTCTCTCTTTTTTCTTCTGGACATAAACTCTGTTCTTTGTAAGGAGAATGAGCTGACAAATGAAAGAGCCTTGACTCCTGTTTCTAATATTTGCTAATTTCTATAGCATGATAATCTGTCTAGGACTGATTTCAGGGTGCCATTATATAGCAAGTTAACATTTATATAATTCACTACACACACACACACACACACACACACACACACTTCCTATTTTGGCTTAAAAACATTGAGAGATGTTTCAAATACGTAAAATGCATTTTGGTTTCAATTTTCTTCTCTTTCCATAGCTCCTCTTCTGTGTCATGATTAACTAAAGAATCTAAATTATTATACACGCATACCCCTGTCAGTGGCTATGAAAACAAACCAGATAATAGGAGCAAATAAAAATGTGATTATTTTAATCAATGTCCAATAATTCAAAGTGTTGTACTAGAATATCGACTTTCAGATAATACACTGATGAATACCACCCAACCACATGATCTGAGCATCCATAAATGCAATGACATATTGCAGAGGCTTCTAATTTAATTGAACTTAAGTAGGCCAAAGTCGGTCGTTTGTACCTCTCTGCATAGATTGTACTTAAAAATTGTTTCCCAGAAAAGAGAACACACCATAGCACTTGGAAGAGATGGCTATCCCTTTCAAGAGAGGAGAAGACTTCCTCCAGTGACCCACTGTGAACCATGGGATTGGAAAAACATTAGCCCTGAAACATCTTTCCTGTAACCAGATGATACAATTGAGTCTACATTGATAACCAACTAAGTTCCTTAAAAGGCGTCCCAGGAAAGCACGCCCTTTCTTCTTGGTACAAATCTTCTTGTTAACCATGATCCTTGATAATCTACAACTATCAAGTAAAAACTAGTGATCAGCTCTTAGAATGGATCCTATCCATGTGCACTACAACCGTTTTCTAAAATAAAGTGTGTGTGTGCACGTATGTAAATGCACACAGGTGCACATATATGCACCTGAGCACACGTGACGGTGCTAGCTTTGCCAGTGTTAGAAGCATACCCAGATCGAAGAGTTTGTGGAAGTCAAATAGAGAAGCATCCCAACCTTTCTTCTTTGTCCACTTTGTCCCATCCCCCTTGCAAACAGGCAAGCCTACAATCTGTTCCCGGTAACCTCTCTGCAGTTAGATTTTGACAATAATGCAGCAAGTTCAATTGTGGAAAACTGCACACATTTCTCTGCATGTATCTAGGGGGAAAGGAGAAATAAATCCATGTGCAACATCCTTTCAAAAGATCAGCCAGACTTCATCCACACACATACCTCATATAAAATTAACTCTCCCAGCCTGACACCAGAGGTACATCCTCCAGCTGACTGGCAAGGTTAGCCTTAGTTTTCCATAATCGTCTTATACACGCAGACATATATATCCAGGATCAATGAAGTACCCAGATGATTATTTAGGATTAATGGATCATCTAGAGTGCCAGTTGGTGTGATTTGAGTAAAAAAGTGTAACAAATGCAGCTGTTTACTAATAAATAAAGCCTCAGCTGTAAGAGAAATAAATTAGATGCATTTAATTGGTAGGCTGCAAGGCTCCTTTCTTTATTACAATGCGGCTTCTTGTTATTTTATGATGTCAGGGTAGATGGCGGACTGACAGAGTGTTTATGAATCACAGTTTGCAGATGGCACTCTTGTTTGTCAGCAGCCTAGGAGCACAAGAGGCATGAGGCCTCAATAACAGATTTTTGCCAAAGACGACCCCTGAGAATTAGCTGTCTCTATTTCCCTTGTGCCAATCTCTCCTTGGCAGAACCCTACTTCACAAACCCACCTTCAATAAATTGCAGCTTCCTGGCAGGGAGTCAGAGAGAGCTCACACCCATCCAGTGCCCTCCACTAGTGGTAATCTCTTTGTCACATCTTGAGTGCAATCCTCGGTGAAGCATCCTACAATTGCTATGGAAAAAGACAACCAAGAATCAAGCAGGGTGGAGGCTTCTACCAGCCCATTTGCTTGGCTCCCTATAGAGCCCTCCTTGCAGCTGACAGGAGTGATTTCCCTGTCTCTCGGGTACAGCATAAGGTCTTTGCACTTCAAAGTCAGAGCTCCACTAACTAGTGACAGTTTTGTCATAGTGCAGCTGGGGGTGGAGGGGGAGAGCTCACCCAACCCAAGAAGCCAAGACTTCACAGAATCTGCACACTCTACATTCCCTCGGTCACAAGGCACCTCTGTGCCTGGGAACAACTCACAAGAGATGCTCAGTCATAACCATCAGCAGATTTGTTTATTATTGTCACCAGTATCTCACAATAGATTTATTCTAGTGGTTAATTATTATAAAAATAGGAGATGCCTTAAGAAAATATTTTATCTTTATAACAAAAGTTAACACATTATGTTCTTCTTCCTTTTTCTCCTTCTCACCCTTTCTATGTATCCCCACAGCACCCTCTTAAATTCAAGGACTCTTTTTCTGTAACTGTAATTCATATATATATATATATATATATATATATATATGTGTGTGTGTGTATATATAAATATATACACACAGCCTGCTAAGTCCATTCACTGTTGCATGCATGTACATTATTTAGGGGATGAGAACTTGGAATAAGATGACAAATTAGGTGGCTTATCCTTGGGGATGACTAGTTCTCCCTCTCCCAGCCATCATTAAGTTGCCTGCAGTTCTTTAAAAGAAATAAAGAAAGAAAAATAAATAAGTAGAAACATAAGGACTTAATATTTCTGGAGAAAAGAAAGTACCATTTGTACGCATGCTAACAATAGAATAACGGTGACAGAAGTAGCCATGTGTCAGCTGCGGCTGAAGAGTCACTATGTGGTAAGCTAAAATCCCACCCAAAGGGACAGAGAAGTTGTAACCATTCAAGATATATCAAAACTATGCCTTTTCTAGTCTTTTTTCTTTTCCTACCTTACAAAATTTTCTCTCATGAGTATTTGTCATGGTCCAAAGAGATCCAAGAAAAATTCTGTTACTAGTTTGTCTCTTGGCCCACTCACTTCTTTGGTTATCTCATAAAGTTTGGGCTACAAGGGGGATCGAACTGGACTGTGAAAAGAAAGCATAGAAGCAATTATTAATTTCATTTAGTAGTTTGATACTACAAACCGTTAAAGACAAAAAAATATTTCAGATGGGAAAGAAAACAAGTTCAGAGTTTTTATTTTATACGAGATATCCCTTCTCAGAATGATACAAATGATTAACTTCTGATAGAGGATAAATTCATTGGAGGTATATATCAATAAGTACTTGCCTAAAAGTGCACAAAGCCCTGGCTTGACTATCAGTGCTGGAAAAACATCAAATGAGGGATAAGTCATCTATGCAGTATAAAATATGCATACATTCTTCCAAAGATCAGACATAAGCTGGGAGCCTGCTATCACCCCTTTGACACTGTACTGGAAACTCTAACCAGCAAGAATAGGCAGTGCATGAATATATATGTAAGTGTAGATGTATATAGATGGGTCCAGATGTCAGGGAACTAGAAAGAGGCCAAGGAGGGGAAGCAACAGAGGCTTTCAGGGAGAGCTTTAGGGAGGGTAATAGAATCTAAGTGATATAAAAGTGAAAGTGGGAATACTAGGGGAGCTAGGTCTAGATGTGAAAGAGGTTGGTGAGTAACAGAAGAAACGGAGGTGGGAGGAGAGACACATGCTACTTTGGATGCTAAAAGGAAAAATAAGCAAAAGCTATTTAATCCTCTCCCTCAAAAAAAAAAGTAATATTGCTGTGCCCTACTTTAAAAAAAATCTGAGAGGAAAAACATGAATGTAAGTGCATAATCAATGAGTATGTAAAGCTGAGGGCCGTGGGTTGTGAGAGAAGTCAGAGATTATTTATTCACAGATAATAAACTCCTGCAGGTAGTATACTGATAAAAAAACTGTGAAATGATTTCAATGCCATCAAAGGATATAAGCACAAATACAAGATAATGCCTTTTTGCTTTGTACCAATGAACAGCCTGAAAATTAAGTGAAGACAATTACACTCAAGTTAAGATCACAAAGAGTCAAGTGTTTGAGACTACACTTATAAAAACAATGTGCATGCCAGACTTCTATACCTTATTTATAAGTCATTGCTGAATTGACAAGATCATAGTTGGATGATTAAATGTGATTTCACATATAATATAATTCGTATTGCTCTAATAGAGTCTTAGGAGCTGCATTCTGATTTTATAGTTTACATGGAAATGTAGGAATTATGGACATAACTAAAAGAATTTGGCAAACAGTACAGCTAGAAAACTTGCATTTTCCAGTCACACTCCTTTGTATGAAGCTACAGTAATCTACACTGTGTGTAATTAGAGTGTGGTTAGACATATGGATCCAAGTAATAGATTTTAAGAGTTCAGGACTATAACTGTGCATTTATCACTAATGAGACTTTAACAAAGATGACAAGGGAATCCTATAATCCCTTCAATGATGATTCAGAATCTCCACATGAAGAAAGATGAACATCAGAGCTTACCTCACACCATACAAGAAAATTGACTTCTAATGAAGCCATCTAAATATAAAGGCTGAAACTCTGATGCCTTTAGAAGTAAACATGGAAAAATAATGTACAGTAACTTGAATAATTTAAATTTTCCAAATAATTGAAATTAAACAATAATTGGTTTAAACAATTCAGCCAAGCTCTGGAGTAGTTATATTCCACACCTAAGGTAAGGAGATCAGTGGCCAGAGATGGCCAGAGGGAGAGGAAGACGTAGTTTCAAAGAGCAAGAAGAACAGTATCATTAAGAAATTAGTCTTATCTGTGTGATAATACTCTTGCTGATGACACTGCACACCTAAAGCAAACTCTAGCTGAATTGAAATCTCTCTGTCTGTCTGTTAAGGCATCCATGGTCTGACTTAGCAATGAATTGTACAAAATACAAAATCTACTTCTTTCATATGATGTGCCCACTCATATAAAGGCGATACAGGTGTTGTTGAGGAAATCAACCACGCCCTAACTGAAGTTGAGCCCTGTTCCATGGGAAGGGAACCCATGACATTCATGGTAAACTGGTTTATTCATCTTTGGGGAATTCACAGGCCAGGTTGTAAGGGCATTTACTGTTGTTATTTAACTAAGTTGACATATCATCAAATTCCTTCGAAATAGCTGTTTATATCAATAGACAAAAGCTAACCTCAGTCATAATCAGGTAGATCTCTTTTTTTGAACAGCAGTAAATGCAAACTCATGGCTTCTGAGAGTCAGTGATATTGGTTGGTCAGCCCTGAGCAAATTCCTTCATTTGTACACAGCCTCTAAAGCTCCTGGACCACTGTAGAATAAGAGGAGGGGTTATACAACAGCTAGATGACAACATACAGAGCTGTTTCATGGCATTCCCTAGCCATGGCGCAAGCATAACAGTCATGAACTCCCAAGACTGACCCTCTCATCAATCAGCCACAGATGGAGGTCATCATGGGGCCCCACCCCTTTCTGCTGAGATATTGTCTATCTAAGGTCCTGGGAGAGGGAGAGCAATTGCTTTCATTTATGTACCCCGCGCTAAGCCCATCAAGCTCCAAAGGATAGATCCAGACCCATGGTCATATAGGAGGCCTTGGTTAAGTGCAGTGGGTCACTAAGGGAAAACAAATAGTAATGGATGTGAGATTTGTAGGGGTGGGGCAAGAGAGAAAGAGTCATGGGGTGGATGGAAGAAGAAGAAGTTCAAGAGTGTTCAGTATGCACTATATACACTTACTAAATTGTCAAGAAAAAATTTAATCAATACAAAGGAGTGAGGCCAAAACTACAGGTTAGAAGAAAATATTTGCAAGTCATATATGTGGCAAAGATATCATATTCAGAATATAAGCAAACAACCCCTACATCTTAATAATCAAAGACTACTAATCAAGTATTTTTTTGTTTTTAAATCTGTTTATTTTTTAAAAATTTTTTTATTAATTAATTCTTGTTACATTTCAATGGTTATCCCATCCCTTGTATCCTCCCATTTCCTCCCTCCCTCCTATTTTTCCCTTACTCCCCTCCCCTATGACTGTTCCTGAGGGGGACTTCCTCCCCCTGTATATGCTCATAGGGTATCAAGTCTCTTCTTGGTAACCTGCTGTCCTTCCTCTGAGTGTCATCAGGTCTCCCCCTCCAGGGGACATGGTACTACTTATAGTTAATAATTCAAAGTGATCAAAACCATAAAAATATTTAATTACATACATTATACAAAGAAGATAGATAGGTAGGCAATAGGTGCATGTAAGTATGGAAATCATTTGTTAGAGAGGAAATGCAAATGAGTGGGTGATGGTATGTGCCCACACATCTAAAATGGCTGACATTCAAACAAACTGCAAATTTGGACTTTTTCAAAGATTGAGAATAAGTAGAAATTTTATGGATTGAGAGTGTAAATGACCACTACTACATTGGGAGGATAGTTGATAGTTTTTATTTGTGTGTGTGTGTGTGTGTGTGTGTGTGTGTGTGTGTGTGTGTTTGTGTGTGGTGTGTGTGTGTGTGTGGTGTATGTGTATGTGTGTGTGTGTGTGTGTGTGTATGTGTGTGTGTGTGGTGTGTGTGTGTATGTGTGTGTGTATGTGTGTGTGTGTGGTGTGTATGTGTGTGTGTATGTGTGTATGTGTGTGTATGTGTGTGTGGTGTGTGTGTATGTATGTGTGTGTGTATGTGTGTGTGTATGTGTGTGTATGTGTGTATGTGTGTGTGTGTATGCGTGTATGTGTGTGTGTGTGTGTGTGTGTGTGTGTGTGTGTGTGTTTTCGAAATGGCGGGCACCTGTGGAGACCAGAGGTTGATATCAAGTATCATGTTCCTCTATCATAATCTTGTTTTTGGAAACAGAATCTCTCACTGAATTTGAGATGACTGTTGGATAGGCTGACTGGCTAGTGAGCCTCCAGGATTTGTCTGTTTCTATCAGCTTTCTATGCCAGCACTAGGGTGTATAGCCTCTTCTGACCCCAACATACATGTACACTATAATATATGGCTTTTTATAGAGACTCTGGGGATCAACCGAATGCAGGTCCATAAGATGGCCCAGAAAGTACTTTGCTCACTGAGCCATCTGCCCAGCCAGTTAAAAATATGCCACACTTGGCCCAATAATTCTAAGTAATTTTCAATAGAAACACTGTGCACAAAAATGTTCTGTCCATTTTCTTCATAGCATCTCCATACTAAAACGATCCTTAGATAGCACCACTCAACTAGGCAATTCAATTAAAATCTGTGGTCTATGCTAATAATGGCATAATGTACATTAATTAATGGTGATAGGATATGGAAGCCACTCAATATTCATTTTTTAAAGTTATTAATTTATTCACTTTGCATCCTGGTTGTAGCCCCATCCTTCCTCAACTCCCAGTCCCTCCCTCTCTCCCTCTCTTTCTCCCTCCCTTCCTCTCTCCCATTCCCCATTCCCCATTCTTCAGAAAAGGGGAACCCCCCTTCTCACCCATCCCATCTCATCAAGTCATATCGGGACTGGGCATGTCTTCTTCCCCTGTGCTCTGGCAAGGCAGACTCACCAATGGGAAGTGACTGAAAAGCTGGCAAGAGAGTCCATGTCAGAGAGAGTGCCTGCTCCCCTTAGTAGAGGACCTACATGAAGCCTGAACTGCCCATCAGATACACCTTTGTAGGGGGCCTAGGTACAGTCCATGCAAGATCTATGTGTATAATTAAATTCCTTTCCCATTTCAAAGCCTGTTTATTCAATATTTCTCCAGATAATCTGTGGAGATGCATTAGCTGACTTAATTTCCCTTGCAAATGTAAAGTGCTGCTGTGATAGACATCCTGTTTGACTGACAGACATCATGAGGTCCACATTGCTATTGCTGGGAGTTTCCTCTCTGATGAAAGAAGCAACACTTACCTATGGTGCTTCAGTCTCAGCAGGCACCTCCAGCCCCTGGTTAATTGGCTGTATTGGTGTTCTTGCCAGGCTCCTGGCACCTCTGGGTCCTTTTCTCCTTTCCCTGAACTTTTACACAAGACTCCCTGTGTATCACCCAATGTTTGCCTGTTTTGAGGTGCTCCTGGATGGAGCCTTTCAGAGGACATGTCTACTAGCCCCCAGTCTGTGAGCATAATAACATAGTGCCATTAATAGTGTCAGGGGTTTGTTCTCTCCCACAGGGTGGGTCTTGGGCGGGGCCAGGGATTGGTTGGACATTCCCTCAATCTCGGCTCTATCTGCTCTACCTTTATCCCTGCACATCTTGTAGGCAGGGTGATTTGGGGTTGAAGATTTTGTGGGTGGGTTGGATTTTTTTTAATATTTACATTTAAAGTACATCTATTATATCTTTGTGATGCCCCAATCTCAGCTGAATACAATATCAACTCCCCCTCCCCACCCTACTCCTGTTCCCAGGTCCACTGAACAAAGCTTGCTTCTGCAACTTTGCCAGTTATATGTAGGGTCCAAGCAGCACTAGTCAGCCTTTTTCTCATGGCTAGAGGGGACACTTTCTCACTTAATCTCCCATGGGTTGGAGTTAAATAAATGTCTATAGCCATTTACAGCTGGCAGTTCTACCATATAAGTGGCTCTACCTCTACGCTGCCACCTCTCCACAGTTAATTCACTTTGCATGTTGATGTATGGTATAACACTGCCAACACACACTGCTTGTGCTCCCTTGAGGGGTAACTACCATAGCCTGTGTTGTACCTGGGTCCATGGGAGAAACTAGAAGGCCCTGTACTGCATGGCCTCCACATAAGTGCATAGGAGAACCAGACCTACTAAACTGGGAGCCAGGCTCAGAACGTTAAAGCAGCGCTTGTATAGACATAGGATGCCTTACCTATACTTATCTTGTCCCTGGGGCCATTGTACTCCATGCCTTTGGTAGAAGGGGCAGCGCCAGGTTTCTGGAATGGTTCAGGACTAGTAACTTAATTTTACTAATAATATTTGGCTGGTCCTAATAACATCAGCACAAAACTATCTCTTCACAAAACCCATGTACTTTTTTCTGAACATGATTTCTAATATTATATAATATGACTATGAAGGTGATTTTCTAAATCTTTACATTAAATAGCTTTTGATTAAGAAACCCCATCTTTAGCCAGGCATGACGGCACACAAGAAAAATTTCAACAACAGGAAAACTGAGGCTTAAGGATTACAAATTTGTATATCATAGGACTCTGTCTTAAAACACCAAAACCGAAATAAAGTAGCAACTTTGAATTATTTCTTTATTGTGTTTTACTATAACCATTTGCACTATTTAGTTTTATGTCAACTTTTCACAAATTAAAGTCATCTGAGAAAGGCACCTCAGTTAAGAAAATACCTCCATGAGATGGGGCTGAAGGGAAGCCTAGGGAGCGTCTTATTAATTAGTGATTGGTGTGAGAGGTCTCAACTCACTGTGGATGGTATCACTCTGGGCTGGTGGCTCCGGGGGCTTTAAAAAGTGGCTGAGCCAGTCTCAGAGAGCAAGCCAGTAAGCAGCCCTCCTCCACGGCCTCTGCATGAGCTCCTGCCTCCAGGTTCCTGCCCTGTTCTTTTTTGAGTTCCTGTCCTGACTTCCTTTGATGATGAACAGTGATAAGGAAGTGCAAACCAAAAAACCCCTCCCCGTCCTTGATGCTTTTGTTCATGATGTTTCAGCAATAGTAACTGTAATTATTAAGACAGCATTCAAGTCTTTACACAGGTCTTTCTTCAGGCATGTAGTTTAGTTCACTCTTCATAGGATCCGTGCATCAGAACATTGCCCTATGAGCACAATTCTGCTGAATTCTTTGATGCTCATGGCAAGGATATCGTTTCCTCTGGTTTCCAACAACACGTTTCTCATTCTCTTCTGACAATTCGTAAGATTGAACCTTAACACTGGTATTTCTCAGTCTTCTGCTCATGGCCACAAGAATAGTCTCTATGAAAACTGAGCTCTCTCTACACAGTATTTACTATTTATGGTTCACTCATGGAAATTTACTCTTCTTTTAGTACACACCTTGGCACCGACCTTCCCAATGTCGCCTCCATGTTTTCACAGTTAACGGCTGGATTCCTACCTCTCCAGAATCGTTTTCTTTCTTAAGTTGTTCAAGATTCTGCAACAAAATATCACGAGCCAGAGAGCAGCAGGCAACAGAAGTCGAGGTTGCAGTCTTATAGGTTGGGGAGTCTACAGTCAAGTCTCCCTCACAGAGTGTCTGCTGACTCTTGTTTCATGGACAATGCTTCTCTGTGTTGTTCTCTCACAGGGAGAAGTGCTTCTGGTTGTTTTTCCTATAAGACTGTTAACTAATTCCATTTACAAAGACTATTTTAATGACTTATCCTACTCCCCAAAGGCACCATCTCTTAATACCTTCATTTTGCAACCTAGTGTTTGAACATATAAACTCAGAGGGATGCTACACATAAAAAATAGACACAAGGCTTTGTTGCAATATCGAATAAGTACTCAATGACAGAGGTCTCCTAGAGTACACACAATTTTGAGATCATTACAGAACCCATGAACCTGTCCTATAAGCCTAGTGAAATATTAAGACCAAACCTGAACAAAAGTAGGAAAGGAGAGAAAGGAAGAACAGATCAAAATCTGATAAATGCCTATAAACATAAATTTAAATTAAATTAAATATAGGAAAATGTATTGCATTAAATCCAAGAAATGAATTCATAAGATTAAAATTTCCATCAGATTATAGATTAACTATCTCTCTCAATCTATCTATCTCTTGAAATATCATCTATCTACCTATCTGTCTGTCTCCCTGACTATCCATGCAAAGAGATTTGATTAGATATCTAAGCAACACCAAGGTGGTTTTGTTTTATTGTTACTCTCTGACTTGCTCAAGAAAATGAAAAGATACGATGAAGTGCCTCTCCCTCCTCATGTATCACTCTGCTCATACCCAGCCCCACTTCACCTCCATGGGCCCCTTAAAGGTACGCATTTTCTCAAGGCACAGATCTTCCCAGCCTTCCATTCCCACCACTGATCTTGGCTGCTTTCTGCCCCTCTCATGTCCCTGGCTTACTCTGTCTCAACCTACCACTTGATTCCTACACTGGACCTTTCACAGTTTTTAAAGTTTTGCTGGTTGACTCCTTAACTCAAAAGTCAATTTTCTTGATAATGTTCAGTATTCCATCTTCAGCTCCCTTCTGCCATCCATTTATGTTGATTGATTAGGTCAGAGAGCCCAAGCTTTTCATTTAGTCCTTCTTAACACCCTTGTCATTTAAGTCCATTAGTATTTGAATAGTGGATTTTAAAATATTATATTAAATTTTATTGCTTTTTGACAAAGGCAGTTCAAGAATAATTTCTAAGTGTCTTATGGAAACCATAAAATGTCAGAGTGACAAGGGCCCCTGGAGATCATCTACTGTTATCTCTTGTTTTACAGATGGAGATACTTAGTGATGGCTGTATCATGGCACATCTCCTTAGGGCTATAGATAAAACCCCAGAGCTCTCCTCTCACTCTCTAGTTCTCCTGGCCTTCTTAGTTTCAGTGCAGCTAGCCACCCTCATTCATCTTCCTCTGTACATTAAGGGAATACTATGGGCCCCTATTGGGAAGAGGTGGCCTGAAAAACATAGCTCCAGTATATCTTTTGTGGCTATAAGCAGAGCAAGAGGAATGAGTTATCACTATAGAAAATTAATGAGAATCTGGTATCAGTGGTCCCGACAGCAGCATCTCAGCAGCTTGGGTCGACTTTCCCCGGGCTCCTGGATGGCCCACCTGCATATACACAGTGGGCTCTCAAGCTTCCAGTCTTTATGCTTCAGAGGCACAGTCAGAGCCACTGTCATCTACACTGCAGAGTTTGGGAAGTCAGCTTCTCCACAAGGAGCTTTGTAGAGGCAAGAAGCCTCATGAAAAACAAAACACCTACAAAGGAGAAGGATGGATGAACTGGACTAGTCTTAGTAGCTAATGTCTGGTGGGGGGGGAGTGTCCAAACTTGTACAGCCACTTTGGAAATCAGTTTGGAGGTTTCTCAGAAAATTGTGAATAATTCTACCTCAAGACTCAGCTATACCACTCTTGGGCATATACCCAAAAGACACTCCACCATACCACAATGACATTTGTTCCACTATGTAAATAGCAGCTTTATTTCCAATAGCCAGAAACTGAAAACAGCCTGGACATTATTCAACCTAAGAATGGATTTTAAAAATGTGGTACATTTACACAAAAGGAATACTACTCAGCTATTAAAACAAGAATATCATGAAATTTGCAGGCAAATAAATGGAACTAGAAAATATCCTGAGTGAGATAACCCAGACTCAGAAAAACACATATTGTGTGTACTCACTTATAAGTGGATAACAACTATAAAGTACAGGGTAGCCATGTTACAATGCACAGACTCACAGAAGCTAAGAAACAAGGAAAGCCTGAGGGAGGATGCTTGAATCTCACCAAGAAGGGAAATAAAAGACATCTGAAATAGAGGGACCAGGGTGGGAGAAGGGGGGAGGGTAACAAGGTCAGGGAACAGGTATGGGGAAAGAGTGGGGAGGGCAGGGAGACAATAGAAATCGGTGTGGAAGAATCTCTGGGCCAGGGGAGGCTCCCAGGGTCTATGGTGGTGCACCTATCTGAGACTCCTAGCTGTGAGAGATAAGCAGCCTGAAGTGACCACCTCCTGAAAGCAGGTGGAACTTTCAGTAGAGGGAAGATGACACCAATCCACACACAAAACCTTTGAGCCAGTCAACCCATAACTGGCCCAACTTGAGTCACATGGCATGAGAGAGAGCCCATCATGGACACTATTAATAATATTCTGCTGTACGTGCAGACAGGAGGCTAGCATAACTCTCATCGGAGTGGATTTATCTAGCAGCTGATGGAAACAGATGCAGAGACTTACAGCGAAACATTAGGTGGAGCTCAGGCAATCTCATAGAAGAAGGGGAGGAAGGACATCACAAGAAAACCTATGGGGGCCCAAGATACTGAACCACCAAGTAGAAAGCAGCCATGAGATGGATATAGGGCTCCCACACATCCACACATATTTAATAGATATACAGCTTGGTCTTCATGTGCGACCTTTGACAGATGGAACAGGGGCCTGTCTTTGACTCTGTCCCCTGCCCTTGGATCCCCCTCCCTATAACTGGAGAGCCTCATTTAGCCTCAATAGAAGGTAATGTACCCACTCCTGCTTCATATGACAAGGCGGGTTGATACCCATGTAAGGTCTCTGCTTCTCTGGGAAGAAAAAGAGGGAGGGAGGAAGGAGAGTGTAGGGGAAAGGGATGGAATGGGAGGTGAGAAGGGAGGGGAAGTTCCTACTGGGATGTAAAGTAAATAAATATTTTTTTAAAAAGCAATCTATTGGCAAAGTATGTAAATTGGCAAAGTAATTAATATGCATATATTGAGTGATTCCAAACTTTGACTCACTAGAGCAAATGATACAACAAAAATCTAGAGACCACTAACCTCCAGCTTCATCTTCCTCGTGTGACATGTTTACTCTATTGCTGTTCAGGCTCCTGCTTAACAAATAGACTTATCTTTTGTTTGTCCAGTCAGTGTTTGTAAAGTTTTTCTGTCCCAGGTAGAGTGAATAATACCGTGAGCACCATCAAGCAGGAGAGGAACAGACCTGTTGCTCGTGGACTTGACTTCCAGCTAGGGGTGAGAAGACACACCAGCCTTGTTTATAAAGCTGGCCTTTGATTCCTGAAGGATACATATTTTTTGGTCATAAATGATGTTGTGAGACTAGGGAGATGGCTCACTGGGTGAGAGTGCTTGCTCTGTGTTCAAATCCTCAACACCTACATAAAAAGGTGTATAGTCCTATAAGCCAGCTCTGAAGGGACTCAGAGATGGGAAGATCCCAAAACTTTTGGTGGCCATCCAGCCCAGCTGTTGAGCTGGGTTAGCAAACCTTATGTCAATGTAATGTAGTGGCGAGTGGCAGAGAATGACAGTCAATGCCCCGATCTGGCCTCAGCACTTGCAGCCACAGGTGTGGCTCAGGTGTGAGCAGTCATACACTCAAATGCATGCTCCACTTTACACACACACACACACACACACACACACACACACACACTGACTTGATTGCCGTAAAATGGGTCAGTTTCTCACTGACTGTCCCTTGCAGGCGTTTGTCCCACACTTCTTCTCTCATCACATGCTCAGATTTATGTAGAATCTTAGTCCTTCTTGCTTTACTTTTCCAGCTTGTTGCATGACTTACAACAAATGTTAAAATTGTCCCTGTCATTTTGGCCTTTCCCACTCACTTGCCTGTGCTCTTTCTTGCCTCCCACTGGCAGGACACTGCCTATATCCACAAAGTCCATATTTTATAGAAACTGCCTGAAGTTCAGCCATAATTAGCTGTTTTTTTTTTTTAATCATTTTCCCTCATTCCATGAAAGGTATTTTGGGGCTCTTTCTCTGTTTAGATGTGTGCTGATCCTACTTTATCCTTTTGTGGACAGTTATTGAGGCATCCCCTACAGTCTTCCTAGACCACTACTCCCTAGAGTTACTGACTGTTGCATAAAATAAGAAGACCCAGGCTTAAGAGAAAGATTTATAGCCAATCCATGTAATCCAAGTTAAGTGCCTGGGCCAGAGGCACTGTCCTGGTTATTGTCATGTCTTTGGCTCCTAAAAATGCCTGGTACATAGTAGGTGATAGGTTAAAATTTTAAATGAATAGCTACATGTTGATTATTTAAAATTTGATACATACGAACAGACTGCCAGGCATTTTAAGTATCTTTTTCATTAGGGCCTCATAATCAGTGTGGTAGATGAGCAAATCACAAAGGGAACGGCATTCTCACGGTCATCCAACTCATAAGTACTGCTTACCTTTGGCTTCAAAGTTTGTATTAAAAGTACAGTCCAATATTCCTTACATTACTTCTGGATTTTGCGGTGGGGGGGGGGGGGAATCTGGTATACAGATTTTTCTTGCCTACTGTAAAGTACAAATATACGAACCAAAGACAAATTAATTGTGACCAAAACATGGTCACAACCTAGCTTTGAATAGACTTCTCAGCCACTTAAAGACGACAAGGAGGGCCAGGAGACCAGGTAGGCTGCAGAGAGACTTGATCAACACTATAAGAAAGAGCCCATGCCTTTCACTTTCTTCATGGCCAGGAACCTCAGACTGGATAGCTCAGAGACGTAGGGTAGAATCAAATATGACTGGCAAAATATCAGCTCAGTGATTCCTAATCATATTCTGCTATTCTCATAAATCAGTGTTTTGTTCATTCATCATCATGCATTCCTTTAGTAGCTGATAGAAGGTGGTGCAGAGACCTACAGCCAGACATTATGCAGAGAGAGAGAGAGAGATCCTAAATTGGAGGCTTCCATCATGTCCTTCCCCTAAGAGATACCCTGAGCAAGAGGGGAAGGATTGGCTGTAGGAGTCAGAGGTGATGGAGGACACAGGGAGAACATGGCCCACCAAAATAACTAAAAGCAGGGCTCATATGCACTCACAGAGATTAAAAGAGCAAACATGGGGCCCACATGGATCTGCACCAGGCCCTCTACATATATGTAATGGCTGTTAGCTGGGTGTTTTTGAGAGACTCCTAAGAGTGGTACAGGGTGTACCTCTGACTCTTTGCCTGCTCTTGAGACCTTTTTCCTCCTGTTGGGTTGCCTTATCCAGCCTCCCTATTGGGTTTTATTCCTTGCTTAATTATAACTTATATTGTCCCATCTGATTTGAATCTCTTGGAGGCCTGCTCTATTCTGAAGAGGAAACAGACAGGGAGTGGGTCTGGGAGAGAAGAGAGATGGGAGGAAGGTAGGAGGCCTGGAGGGAGGAGAAACTGTGCTTTGGACGTAATGTGTGACAGAAAAAAATCTATTTTCAGTTACAAAAATAAATAAAGACAACAGGGAATTGTCTGCACTGAGTGCCATACTTCCCCCTTCACTTCTGGGGACTGGAAACAAAACTCCTTTTCTTACCATGATTAGACAGAGATCTTGTCCAAATGCTTAAAGGTGACTCTTGTTCCTCCTTATTTGGAGTCTAAGAAGGGCACGCAGTGAACAGACAAGGGCAGGCTGCTTGATGTTGCCTGACATGAGGTGGTCGGGCTTCTCTCTGCATTAGGCATTTTCCCCACAGAGGAACACAATCTTCTCCTGCTATGCAGCCACCTCTGACCTTATCTAGAATCAATTTTGTTCCAGGGCAACAATGAACTCTCCCTCGCCTGATAACTTTGTAACCAAAGGCGAGTGGATTCTGGGTGCCATGTACCATGATTTCTTGATGTAGAAAACGTACAACGTCAAATTTTACATAATGTCATTGGCAACTTCTGAGCCTGATCGGTTGTGAGGGCTGCACATGAGTAAACGTCAACATGCACAAGTAAGCACAGAGCACCAGAGTGCATTGAGATAAGGAAAAGAAGCCACTTTATCGCCTTTTGATAATTACAGTCTTTTGTTGCTGTTTGTATTTTTTTTTTACTTTTGTTTTCATTTTTGTTTTTTGAGATATGTCTTGGTATGTTTATCTTACCTGGAACTGACAGTCCTCCTGCCTTAGCCTTTCAAGTGTGGGAATAACAGACAAGCAAAACTTCCTACATCTACTACATATACCTTTTTATTCTCACATTGTCCATGGATGCATTTATTATCCTCCTATGGCAGTGCTTGCATGTGCATACGAGGAGCGTTGTATAGTCTCTGAGGAGATTAGATTGAAGTATTAATGGTAAAAATTGTGGTACTGGTAACCAGGTGTGGGCCACACAAACACTGTAAAAATTGAAATCATCAAATTCTCTGGTAAGTAGATGGAGCTAGAAGAGAAATCATCCCAAGTGAGGTAACATGGACCCACCCAAGAAACACAAACATTTTATGCATTCTCAAATGTATTCTCTTTAAGCTTTTGATAGACATAGAATTCACATAGCCACAGAAGTTAGAGATAGAGTATGAGGCTGGGGGTGTGTATCCCAAGGAAGGAGAGCTAGGATATATACTCATGGAGAGATGGGAGGGAGAATGGACAAGGAGGAAAGAGGGGAGCAACGAGGGAACACATGGAGGAGCAACTAACACTATGGGACATGTAAGAGATCCTACTACTACAGAAGCTCCAGTGTGTGTGTGTGTGTGTGTGTGTGTGTGTGTGTGTGTGTGTGTGTGTCTGTGTCTGTGTCTGTGCATATGTGTAAAAACCCTGAATATAGTCACGCAATAATGGAATACATTTTGCCACCAAGACAACATTTTGGTGCAAAATAGGTTACATCTACTTGATTTACTGGCCAAAGGGGCCCTATGGAAACTTCTGACCAACTCATGCTATTTCAAAATCTATTGTTTTATCCTCACAAACTGATGGTAAGGATCTGTTGATGAAAACAACATTTACACATCACCTTGAATATGCAAATATCAAGCTGGTATTTAGCTAGAGCCTTTACTCCTACTGACTAGTATTCACAGTTCTGGAAAGCACTCTGAATGATACCTAGGAGAAAAGTAAGTACCAACCTACCTACAAAACCCACATCTACAGCAGGGACCTGCCTGTATGATGTGATGGTGAAAGTGGCACTAGTGTTGTGGGAGAAACTAGCCACCCTCTGATTAGATTTAAATCCTGACACTGCCTGGGTGTTCAAGAACATGAGGATAGGTAAGGCATGGCCTTAGGGGAAAACCAAACACTATTTTTTCTGCTAAATGAACATAACAATAAAATAACTCTTAATGACATTCTGCTGTACCCATAAATCAGTGTCTTCCTCATCTACCAGTAGAAAAAAATCCCTCTTGGAGTAGATGAGAACTAGTACAGGAACCCACAATTGGACACTGTTCAGTGAGTGGCAGACTTTGGAACACTCAGTCCTCCATGGAATGTCTTCATCAAACGCCCCCCACGCTTGCGGTTCAAAGTAAGATGGAGAAGAGGAAGCAGAAAGATTACAAGAGCCAGTGGGAATGGATGACAAGAATGAAAGAGTGTCTTCCAGACACAGTAAGACTAAACTAACAGAGACTGGCAGCATGTACAAGGCCCAGGTTCAAGCCAGATGAGGTCGCGTTACTGAGAGGAGAAAGTGGACACAATCTCCCACCCCTAACCATGAATGACGCTATTTCCAACTGACAACTACTTGCAAAGGACAAATTAGTTTACTCCAATGGAGTCTCCTTGGTTATAAAGCTTCACTTAAAGATAGGCTCCATGCCTAGCTGTCGATAGCCAACACTAAACAATTGTAATATTATTTTTGTAGTTTTTTCCCTTCATATTGCTTTCTTTGGAACTTTTTTCTATTTCATTTGTCTTTTGCTTGTATATTATGTTTTCCAATTTCATGTTTGGGGGGTTGTTGTTTTTGTTGTTCGTAGTTTGTTTATTTTTTGTTGTGTGTCTTGTGTTTTTCTTTTATTACTATTATGACTATGACTACAATGATGACTACTACTACTATTAGTACTAATTTTGCTGTTTGTGTTCTAAAAAGAAAGAGAGCATTTAGTTGGATGAGTGGGGATATATGGAAGCTTTGCAAGGAGTTGTGGGAGTGAAAACTATGACTAGAATATATTGTGTGAAGAAGTTTATTTTCAATAAAATATAACAATAAAGTGAGAACACCGTAGTTTGTTCTAAAATGAGTAAGATGAAAGTCAAATCTGGCCAGAGCAGGGTAAAGGAAGGGGCTGGCAATCGATACAATGAGAACTCAGAGATCAACAAGAGCCCCACTGCATCTGATGTTAGCACTTTCCTTGCCACAGAGTGGAAAAGCCGCATGGAGACTCAAGTGCATATCCTGGCTGCTGGGCTGAAAGGGAATTCCCAGTGGGCAGTATATAGCAAATTCCGAGAGTATAGCCCAGGAGCAAGCAGGCAAACAAGGATATCTTAGATGCACAAATCATAGCTTAATATTGTGTGCCATGAACAGATACCAATTGTATTTGTCAATTAAGAATAAATTTAAGAAAGAATTTAATCAGGAAAAGGTGCCACTGTTTGCATTCTTGAGAGGCACTGACTCTTTTTAGAGTGTAGGAAGGGGAGTTTTTAAAAAGTAGAAACATTTAGGATTCTTTGAAGCCGAAGCTTGATATGTTCTCTAAAATGCTGCATACAAAGCTTGAGGGGAAATGAGAAGTGAATTGTGACAATGCGTTAGCCTAAACACCTGAGCATATTAACGTGGAAAGCAGTATAGAGGGATGAATCTGGCTTAAAGTAAGAACTTAACTCTCTTTTTCAGCAAGTTAGGTTGGAGAATGTCTTTTATCTATCATGGAGAGATGTCAAACAACCAGTTAGACTTGTACATCTAATTTTTACCAATAGATAAAAACTTTAATAATATTAAATTCTTTAAATGATAAAACTCAATACATTTATATAGTAAGTAAATTCTGAGATATAAGAGAAATACTGGAAAGACAGAATAATGGTTAAGAAATCCCAGTTGTTCACTGACAAAGACATGGTTTAACCTCAAATAACCCAATTTATACTTTGATGAAATGCTTTCATTGGCATAATATGAATTTCAAGATATGTTGGACAGAGATCTTGACCTTGGGGCATAAATACTGGAACATTGCATAGAGTTTTTTCAACAAACAATGAATATAGTTTGCTTTTTAATAGTTCTGTAATGTTTACTTTGAAAATTACTTAGCTTTCTTGGATTTTAGCAAGTATCTGTGCCATAGTTTTTTATGAGAATAAAGTTACAGATCAAATTTAAGATAGTGTATGAACCATAATTTATTTTTCTACAAAGAATTCAGATTTGAGGAATAATTCGCTGTATCTTGTATCTTTGTTTTCATCACTCAAAGACTTATGTGTTAAAAATATGAGTAATGGTCTCTACTGTAGTTCATGATTATAAGAATGAAGTAAATTAATGCCTCAGGATACTTGCAAGCTTTGATAAAGGTAGATATTACTCGAAATTATTATACCTATATATTTAAATACAAAAGAGTAGAAAATAGACATAATACCTATATGTAAATAGTGATGAGCATAATGAAACTGAGCCTGGAAATATAAAGATGAAGACAATGATGATAGAACCTAGGATGGTTCTGATGTAGAGGTTATAAATAGCTTTATGTACATTTCTGTATCAAAAATAGAACATACCAATCTTATTCGCCAGTTGTGCATAAGTCAATGAATGAGCACACACACATGAACGAATGGATGAAGACAGAGCTGTACTTACGCTGTCACATCCTTTGGAAACACTATTTTTTTTTTTAATTTGGAACATCAGGAATCTTTATTTCTTCCAAGAAGCTGTCCTCTGTTGAGTTGGAAAAAAATATCAAAATCAAGCAGGCAGTTCCATTTAATCTGAGAATTTCTGGGAAAGAAAAGAGGTCAGCATAAACTAAAATAATATCTTCAGCCTGAAAAAATTGGACTCTCTGTATTCTTTGGCTGCGATCAAAGACAGAAACTTAAAAATGGTGTTCAAATGCAGGAGGTATCAGTCTATCCATGTCCAGTTTTGGACTGGCTTGGTTCCACATCGTATTTAAAAGGTGACATTGGCACAGCCAGACACCTTTAGAGGTTGATTGACTAGATGGGAAAGGAGTGGGTATCACATAAAGAACAGAAGGGAACAGAATGAAACACATTTCACCTGTGGAAAAATGTAAGAGGAGGAGGCTAGCATCCAACTACCATGGGTGCATGAAGGAAGAAAACTGAGTAAAAGGACCCATAAAGGCTCTGCTAAGACCATTTCAGAGAGAAGAGACTAGTTTACGACAGGGAACACCCTGATCAGGAGGTTTTCCAGTGCTGCATCTGAGATACGGGAGGATCTAATTGGTCAATGTGTTATTTATTTATACATCTCTGCATGTTTCAGCATTTTTCTATACAGAATTGTGATCCATCTTGCAATCAGATAATAGAATGAATTCTTACGAGCTTGTCACAGAGATACCCCCATCTACAGTTTTTTTTCCCTGCAGATCTTCTTTCCTTCTGCTTCCAATCTTCCCAGGTCTGATCACCTCTCTTATTTTTCTCTGCACTTCCTTTCCTAACTTGTTCCCTCTCTTCAACCAATATCTCTGTCTATGCAATTTCCCCTTCTGAATGATATTTAAATCATCCTCCCTTGGGTCATCCTTGTTTCTTATCTTCTTTGCATCTGTGCATTAGTATGTTTATTCTGTACTATGGGGCTAAAGTTGGCTTTTAAGTGATTACATACGTGTGTGTCTTTCTGGGTCTGGGTTATCTCACTCAGGATGATCTTTTTTAGTTACATCTATTTGCCTGAAAATTCTATGATTTCCTTCTTTGTAATGGCTGAGTAGTATTCCATTGTGTAAATATACCACAGTGGCTTAAACTATTCTTGGGTGAGGGACATCTAGGTTGTTCCCAGATTCTGTCTATTATGAATAAAGCTTCTATGAACATAGTTGAGCAATATACTTGCTGTGCAGTCGAGCATATTTTGGGTATATGCCCATGAGTGTTATAGCTAGGTCTTGAGGTATCACTATTCCCCATTTTCTGAGAAAATGTCAGATTTATTTCCAAAGTGGTTGTAAAATTTTTCATTCCCACCAAGAATACATGAATGTCCTCCTTTCTCCATATCCTCGCCATCATGTGCTGTATCTAGTGTTTTTATCTTAGCCATTCTAGTAGGTATAATCTCAGAGTAGTTTTCATTTGCATTTCTCTGATGACTAAGGAAGTTGAACATTTATTTAAGCGCTTCTTGGCCATTCCTTGCTGAGAATTCTCTGATTAGCTCTGTGCCCCATTTTTAATTGGGATTTTTGTTTGTTGCTGTTTAATTTTTTGAGTTCTCTATATATTTTAGATATTAGCCCTTTGTTTAATGTAGGATTGGTGAAGATATTTTTACAATCAACACCCCACTCTCACCAATGGACAGGTCATGGAGACAGAAACTAAATAGAGAAATAATGAAAGGGACAGATTTCATAAATCATGGACCCAATAGATCTCAACAGCACTTTTCACCCAAACACAAAAGAATATACTTTTTTTCTCAGCATCATATGGAAACTTCTCTAAAATCTACTACATTGTGCTCACAAAGCAAACCTCAACCAATACAAGAAAATTGAATTAACCCTTTTTTTTTTTTTTTTTTTTTTTTATCAAATCACCATGAGTTAAGTGTAGACCTCAACAACAACAGAAATAACAAAAAGCCTACACACTCATGGAAACTGAATCAGGGAAGAAATTAAGGGCTTCTTAAAATTCAATGAAAATGGAGGCACAACATACCCAAACTTATGGGACACCATGAAACCAGTGATAAAAGCAAAGTTCACAACATTAAATGCTTTCATAAAGAAATTGGAGAGGTCTATACTAGGAGCTTAACAGATCAACTGATAACTTTTAAAAAAAATCAAATACATCCCAGAGGAGTAGACAGCAGAAATAATCAAACTCAGAGCTTAAATTAATAAATTAAAAAACAAACCAAATAATTCAAAGAATCAACCAAAGCAAGAGCTGGTTCTTTAAGAAAATCAACAAGTTAGACAAACCCTTAGTCAAACTAACTAAATGACAGATAGAGAAAGTATCCAAATCAACAAAATAAGAAATGAAAAGGGGGGCATAACAACAGACACAGAGAAAATCCAAAGAATCATGAGGGCTTACTCCAAAAGTCTGTATCCCACAAAATTTGAAAAATCTAAAAGAGATGAATAGTTTTCTTGTCAAATTTCACCTACTATAGTTAAATCAAGATCTGGTAAACAGTTTAAACAGTCCTATAACCTCTAAGGAAGCCAAAGCAGTCATCAAAAATATCCCAACCATCACCACTACCACCACCCACAACAACAACAAAACAGGGCCAGATTGTTTTAGTGCAGAATTCTAACAGAATTTCAAAGAAGAGCAAATACCAACACTCCTCAAACTCTTCCACAAACTATAAACAGAAGAAACATAGCCAAACTCATTCTTTGAAGCCCACAGTCACCCTGATACCTAAACCACACAAAATGTTCATCTTAAAGTCTCTATCTTATAGCTGTGTGATACATCTTGATGATTATAGGAGATCCTTTATTTTGGCCACACTGAATCAAATATTGAATGGGATTTAGAGACATCACATAAGAGGAAAATAAATGAAACAAAGGCCTAAAGTTCTCATTCCATTGCACACTGATTTCAGTAAGCAGAGTAGGCAAAAGCAACATAAAGAGTTGCCCCAGTGATGGGGATCGTGCCCTCACAACAGTCCTTCTGCTGCAGGGGATTATGCCTTCCTTACATGTGGCATCAAACTGTCTACTACAGGGAATCCTGCAAATCTAAGAAAAAAGTACCCAGCCACTCCAGATTTACCGTCCTTAGAGGGTAACAACTCTTGGTGCAGTTTCATTGAAAAATGATAACGGCCCACATAGTTATGACAATAATAAACACAAAGGTTATAAGCTCTTCAACCCTGAAAAAGTTTGAACTATAAACTGACTGGCCGTCCTTCTTCAGCTAGCAGAAAGAGTGGCAATGCTAGCCTACAGGTTGAGCAGATGGTCTAGACGTTTCAGTTCAACACACTTTCTTTTGTCTTGGAGTGATTTGAACTGCTACACAGATGCAAGCCTTCCTCCTTGGCTTAACCTACTCAGTGCGGTTCCATTTGGAGCCTGCAGAGCATCTCTTCCCCAAGGGCAGCTGCCCTGTCTGTACACTGAATGGCAATGCTGACAAAGAAGAAAAAACGCAGCTCATTTTTTTAAGCCAAACATACCACATTTGTTTTTCTCTCCCCAAATATGCAGTTTATTTAGAGAGCCCAGTGACTTGGTTCTTGTTATATGTTATTCCTAGTAGACGTGTTTGCTCATATCTGAGTCTGCTCTGTGGGAGAGCTATGAGATTATACCTTCCATTTCCCTAGATCATGTTTAATACAGCTGCAGGCCAGATACTTGGTAGTGTGGCATAGTCTCATTAGAATGATCAATTTCTTCTCTTTCAAAACCAATGGACATTCAAACTTGCCTAAGAGGAGTTCTTACTGGGAAGCTGTGAACTCCCATATCACTTATGTTTTCACCAAGAGAAACACTGCAAGGCCAGATGCATACAGCTTCATTCTTTTGAGTGTGCAGGGACTTTTCAGGTTGGTTTAGCTCACACTGCTGGGTGAACAACTGCATCTGTGGAAGTTAATGTCCTGTAGCTTAGCTCAGATGAGTAAGCCAATGTCATTATTGGAACAACGAAGACTTTCCATTTTTTTTAACATTTAAAGTTCATTTTATGCATCAGGAGAAATCTTTAGCCAAGACCACCTGATCTCTGAAACAGAGTTTTTGTGTGTTCCCAGTCAAATAGAAATGGCCAAGATGAAAAATTAAAATAATAAAAAGAAGTGGAAAAAAAAGCACAAAAGTTAACCAACCACACTGAAAATCATTTAAGTCCATTTCTTTATGGACTAAATTTCCTCAAACACAGAAAAAGCCAAGAATTTGGAAACTTGATTTTTCCCTTCTATTTAAAAATATTACTTTCTTCAATTTATTTTTATATTGGTAGATGATGTGAGAGCCATTATATTTTATAGGCCTGAACAAAATCTTACAATTTCTTACTAATATTATGCAATGACATAATGCCATTTGTAGAGGTGTCACAAAAAAGCAATTGACTTTTACTGGCTTCTGATGGCAAGCCTTGCCATTTTATATTCTGTTTTATGTAAGCTTTCCCCAAATTTATTGACCTCACAGGATTTCTCAAGTTGCTTAATTATGGTAGGAAGAAGATATCTCTGTGACCTGACACAAAAGCCTATTAAAGCCCTTTTAAGGAGGAATACAAGAAGTAGAGAGGTGGCTACAGATGACGTTTAGTTTGTTATATTCTAACTCTAGGTTAAATGCTAGAATGTTGGGAAAAAAAGAAAAGGTACCTGTGATTTACTTGTCACTGCCTTTTAAAATGCTAATAGATAATTATATTTCTAATTTCACAGTTGAACAAAGTAGCACTCAGCTGTATGTCCAATGTCACAGTCACTATGAGGTGGAGATACTAAGACATTCACTTAGATTTAACTGCAAATCCATGCTGTTAAAGACCAGCAATACTTCCTTCATAGTGGTTCCACCTATCTTGAGAATGCTTTGAAAGAAGGTACATCCACATTGTGAGAATGCTTTATGTTAAGAGATGAATTAGAAGCAACTTATTATTATGATTGTGAATTAAAACAGCAATTTTATGCTACTATCTTTATTAATTGATGTTATGATTAACATGGATTGTCAACTTAACAGGCTCTCAAATCATCTAGGAGACAAGCTTTGGACATGCCTGTGAAGGATTATCTAGATTAGGCTGGAGTCTGGACGTCATCAAGATTAGGTTAACAGAGGTGGGGAGATCTGTCCTGAATACGGCAGTGTCATTACTCTGCTCAGGGGCCAGAGACTTCTCTCTGCTTCCTAAACGCAGAGGCAATGTGACCAGCACGCTCTCCGGCATAGTGAACTGGCCCCCAAACGATGTGCTGAGATAAACCCTTCCTTCCCTAAATTGCTTTGTTCAGGGCATTTTGCCACAGCAGTGAGAATGCAGCTAATGCAACTGGATTCTACCATTTAAAGACAAGATCTCTGGGTTGAACAACAACGAAATTACTACATTCTTTTTCAATCAATACTTTATTTTAGATTATTTAAAATGTGTGTGTTTGTATATACACAAGTTTGGGGGTGTCTACAGAGTGCATAGGAGTTGGACCCCTGGACCTGGTGTTACAGGTGTTTGCGAGCTGCCTGTGTATGTTGGCAATAACTCTCAGGTCCTCCTGCAGGAGCAGTGTGTGCGCTCCACCCTTTGTCAGCCTAAAATTTTACTTTTATTCTGGAGGTCGAGAATGAGAGAATGAAAGCCTAACTTAAGCTTTGGTTTATAAACATTCGTTGATTCATCCCACCAAATTAGAGTTTGTCCATGAGAGAAAAAAAATATTGCTACAAAATAATGGTCCAGCAGACAAATGTCGTTTCTAGCAAGAGTGAGGAGGCTCCAATGCTCTGAGCTTGCCACTTTCTTATTACAGAACCATTGACCTGAAGCACATGATTCCATTTTATTAGTATAAACCGTGTGTGTGTGTGTGTGTGTGTGTGTGTGTGTGTGTGTTTATTCTCTGTTCTGTCATTAATCTTCAGGACCACTTCTCTTCTAGTCTAAAATGAAACTAAATTACAATTCAAGGAAACCATTGTAGGAGAGGAAGAATTCTGATTGTCGTTTGCATGATATTAGATACTTTTGAGAATCAAGGAAAGCAATGTGAATGTGAAAACACAGTTTAGATGGGACCAGGAAGTTATTACTCCATTTGGGAGACATACAATGCAACTTTCATTAGGAGTCAGGAAGAAAATGAGGACAATATCAAACAAGATGTCATTATGTGTGAGTGTCCAATCAATTCAGCGGCCTGCTTACTGGCCTTGCTTGTCAAGAGTTAATCACAGTCAATGTTTAGTGACTGAACAAGAAGAGGGATTTATTGCTCATCTTGTTGAATATAGTATCACAGAGGAAAACACATACCGCACTGACAAATGTGAAAATGAAACAAATTGGTTATAATTGGGCAGTTAGGTTTAAGGTGCCATTATACCAACGTAGTGTCCAAGATATGGCATTCACACACCTTCTTTCTCTCTTTTTCTCTGAGCAACTAGCTGGAAAGCCATGTTATCCATGTGTATACATAGCCAACTATCAAAGTTTCTCATGTGCAGCAGGCATCTGGGAAAGCTCTGTTAAATGAGTAGACAATATATGAAGTGATTTGTCTTAATTTACTCAGTTTAATGACCTGACTAGGACCCAAATCTAAGCCTAGTCATTTTTCCAAGTGGTTTTTATCTTTTCACAGGCACACAGGAAGGATAAATCAAACAGAGGCAGAACAGCACTGCTCTGGTTAAAGCAGGGCTTGTGAAGATGGCTGCCAGAAATGTAGTCTTTTATTACAAGCTGAGCTTTTTGCCCAACCTAAGAGCTCATCCCTTCAGTCAATAATCCCACATTCTAGAAAGCAGGTCCTTGTGCTTTATTCAACTTACATTGAGACAACGGAGCCTCCATTATAATATTGAAGAGTGAGGGACCTGTGGCCTTGAGACTAATGATTTGAGTGATCCCTCTCCAAGACAGGGCTGTGCTTTTAGAGGGATGTGTTTGAAGAGTTTTGTAGAGCAAAGTAGCTCCAGTTTCAGTTTAGTGAAATCCAATTCCCAGAAATGGAAGGAAACACACTGAAGACCAGAGAGGCCAGTGGTTTTCATGTCAGGGCACTTTTGTCTTACATAGGCCATTAAACAGTCACAAGGGCCAATATTGATCAACCACCAGGACATCTTAAGTTGAGCCTCTTATGACCAAATACCATAGTCTGGGTGTATGATCATATAGCCCATTGTTTTGAAGACAGAAATTTTAAGAAGATTATAACAAGCTAGATTCTCTACAATTCCTTCCCTTGCTGTGCACATGACTGTCCTCATGTACACATGTGTCAGAAAGACGAAGCAGTATCTCCTTGGCTCGTCTCAGTAGCCCCCTGTCCTTCTTACCTTATTATGCTACAAAGACCCCACTGTAATACTACATTTTAGATTGGGGTTATAAATCTTCTGTTGTGGAGAACACTGATATGTAGCCCATAGCACAGAAGCTACTCCTCCCTAGAGTCCTGCCCCATACCTCACTGTGAACAGAACCATCCTTAGAATAAAGAAAGCTGGAATGAACTTAGTAATATTACTGTTAAAACTGCTGATCTAGTACATAAATTTCCAGTGAGAAATTTTTTTCTACAGTGGCTCTGAGATGGAAAATTTTAGCCTTGGTGTGAATATTTCCAGAAATCTCATGTGAGCTCACTCTTTCATTGGTACATTGGTCTAGCACTTGATGCCAGCTTACTGGCTTTTTGTTCGTACCCAGGATGCCACATTGCCACCCCCTGTTTTCGTTATCACTTCTTTCCATGCATGTTGCCCATTGGGTGATATACTCTTTGAGAGGCCAGATGTAATTCGTATTCTTCATCACACCCCAAGCTTCTGGAAAATGCTACAAATAATCAATTAAACCAGTTAAAGATGTTACATTTCACGTTACTATCTGTTTCAATACTGGTGCCCTTGTGGGTCTCTGGGGGTCAGCCATAGCCAATGAAAGCCTGCAGTAAGGGACATAGCATGATGCATCAACTCTACCCTGTCCTTTTGAGTTTGTGACAGTATACACATTCTTCCTTGCATTTTTATTTATTGAAAGTAGAACTTACTATTAAAATGCCAACACTGGAGCAAAATGGAAAATGTTGTATAATCAACAATTTCAATTTGCTAAGTGCTGCATTAAAATCATTGAAGTGGGTTGGGCTGGCCAATTCCCAAACTCCAGTGCTAAACTAAGAAGTATTTTTTCAATCTTGCTTTAAGTAGTCATGAGCCACTGAACCACTGATGTTAGACATACAGGCTAGAGAGGTAACCAAATCTCCCATGACATGGGGAGTGCCAGGGTAACCGAACTCTACCTTTTCAACTTCAGTGTAGCCTGGACATAACGATGTACTTCACATGAAAAGATGACAGAGACGATTTTTCTACCTAACCTGCACTCCCAGCACACTCAGATAATCAAGTCTACTCCTTCCCAAGTCTCTGAGGGAGTTGAAGACCAGGTAGCTTAGTTTTACAATGAAGCTTAATTGTTTAGGGGTTAAGATGTTTTTAGGTCTAGATAGGTGTTCTAATTTGATAATGACAACATGTGATGGAGATTGATTTACATTCAGAAATTTAGGTCCACCAAGATAGGAAAGATGTCTTCTTCAAGGCTGTCAAATACAAACAGCCAAAATAATAAGAATGTAACATTTATATAATTCCTGATTGTTTCACAGTTCTTCTTGCCATAGGTAAATACATATATATGTACATATATATTGATATAAATGTATATGTACAAAACTAAACTAATTTTAAAATAAATAAATACATGTTTTTCTACATGTATTAAAAATAATGTACTTCACATTTGGAAAGAGGTTATGTAGGTCTTATTGAACTGTCACAGACTTTTTAAAAGGAATGTGGAAGCAAATTTGTTATATTGAAACATTAAGGAATCATAGTGTAGACTGTGCTGTGCTATTTATTTGATCTTTTCAGTTAAAACTCTCTCCAGAGAAACTCTTATTTATGATAGAAAATTTGGGCTAACTTCTTGATCATTCTTTCACTTATTTTTTATTATTTTAAAAATATTTTTAATTTTTAGATGTGCATACATGAATGGAGGATCTGTGAGTATTTGTCCCAGTGTCTATAGAAAATATAAGACAGCATTAGATTACCTGGAGCTAGAATTATAGGCCTTTGTGAACGTCACTACATGAGTGTTAGTAAACTGCCTCAGAGCTCTGTGAGGGCAGTACAATCTCCCACCTTCACTGCTGAGGCATCTACCTAGCACCATCCATCACTTGCTTCTATAATTAGAGTTAGTGGAAAGCTTGAAATCATCTGACACAAATTGTATCTCTTTCTGAATTTTCTTTTGTTCTTTCTTTCAAGCACACCCATATTCATTCTCAATTCAAAAGTTATTTTCTCTTTGAAGATCTCTTTGAATCCCCACATAATGGCTTTTTTCTCTATGTTCCCCTTGCTTATATTCAGCTATAAATTGTGACTATGTGTATATAGCTCCTTCTTCACTGATGCACAGGGATCTTTTTGGGATAGTGAGTGCAACACCTTAACCTCCACTCACATTATCACATTATGGAAACATTTTTACAGTAATATATGATAATGACTTCACCCCATAATTTGACCAATTTATCAGAGTCTCCATGAGACTGATCACATTATTACTTGTTTTTATTCCTTGATAGCTCTTTTGGTTAATATATCTTTTAAATTTGTTTGATATATATTTTTAAGGTTTCAGTGTAGTCTACATAAAATATTTTGGTTATAAAAATATGTAAGAAAAGCTTAAAATGTATGAAACACGTTCTCTGCCAACCTCCATGTCAATAACAAATAAAGAGTAGCTTATTTGTTTCCCATAACATTCAGAAAATGGATAATTAACCCAAATAGTACATTTGTCAAGAAATATTTATTGAACTTCTGTTATGTATTATTTTCTTGGGAGCCAAAATAGGTACAAATCACAAGACCTGCATATGACTTTTCTCTTTCCACTCCTGAATACGTGAGCCTAGACTCTATCCGAGGGTCTAGAGCATATGACATTAGGCTACTTTGAGTTGAGTATATCAAGGTCCTAACTACTCCTTTAAGATGTAATCCTGAGCTGGCAAGATGGCTCAGTGGATAAAGGTGTTTGTTGCCAATCTTGAGGACTTCAGCTTGATTCCTAAGAGGCACTGGAGTGAAAGAATTCACTCTTGAAAACTGTCATCTGATCTCCACATTTGTTCTGTGGCAGTCACTCCCACGTGCAAACATATATAAATATAAATAAATAAATAAATAAATAAATAAATAAAACTAGGGAGAAAAACCTCCCAAAATCTAGGGCAGAGCTCTAAATTTTGCTGTCCAACATGACATCCACACACACAGCTACTAAAAGTTCAAACTACACAAAGGAGTGGAGGTTGACTTTCACTGTATTAATAGCAAGAAGAGAATGTTTGCCATTATTGGACAAATCTCATTTTGTGAGGTACACATTACCCAAGAGCTGTATTAGCAAATAGCTCATCTGTGGTGTCTGCAGCACAGTCCACAACTGATAGATTATTTCCACGGAGCCATACAATTCTAAGCCATGGTCCACGAAGCCACACAATTCTAAGCCATGGTCCACGGAGCCACACAATTCTAAGCCATGGTTTGAGGTCATAGGCGTATCCTCAAGAATTCCTGCCTTCTTGGATAACTTCTAAAATCCTATTTAATCTATGTTTACTCACTTCTGTGCTAAAATAGTGAAGTGGGAGCAGCAGACAATTATTACCTAACTTTAGTCACTGTGATTTACTGATCTGTTTGTATCTCCTGGTCTTAAAATAGCCTGGCACTACTTTGTTCCTCACACCAACAGTCACTCTCATTGTACAAGTGCTTGCTAGCCTGTGGGTATGCTGACTAGTTCCTGTGTGAGTAGTCAAATGATCAGTGTATACAGGATTGGTAAATGTAGAAGTCTTATTATTATTATTTACTAAAGTATGTATTATTTACCAAAGAGAGACAAATATTTCAAAACATACAATCACCATATGACCTAAATGGTTAAAGAATTTTTCCTAATTAAATGTTCTAATATTATACAATGTCAAAATTTCCTGTCACTGGTCCAGTTTTTTGCTTAAAAATTAAAGTCATTTTAAAATAAGTCCTTGAAAATACAGGAAAAAGAAAATACACTATATAATTTTTCTAACCATACTGAAGTAGCACTCAGCTCTCCAATTATACAGTGTTCTTTTATAGAGAGAATGCTGGCCTTGGAATCACAAAGACCAACCTGCCTCTGCTTCTCCACTGCAGGAGTTAAGCGTGAGTGTGGTCATGCTTGGTCCAAGTCATTTCTTTTACCCCTCTTGTGCAAGGCCTCTGTCTCTAGCCAACAGTGGCCTTCATCTCATTTTATAAAACCAATGCTTTTGTAATGGTTTGTTTTTCAAGAATGAGCTTGAACAGCACCTCCTTTATTTATATTTCCTTAAATTCTCTATTGACAAATTACGGTTTCCACAAACCTTACAGGAGCAAGTTAACTTTTGTGAATGTACTTTTGAATCATGAACTCACAGACTATAGGCATGCCTGTGCTCTCCTAATCTTCACATATTCTCAGTAATTATCACAGAATTAAAGGACACTTCATTCAAAGTTGTTAAAGTAAAAATGTTATAGGTCAACACTTATGGCATGAGGAAATTTCCAGTTAATGCTTTTTTTCTTAGTATCTATATAGTGGAATGCAGTTGAGGTGGTATAAGAGAAAACAACACCCAAATTTTGGTACTTCACACTAGAATATGTTATTTAAAGAATACCTGTCTTTGGCAAAATGCTTTATGTGTGATATTACTAAGAATGACCTTTTCCCTCATCAGCAGTAAAATACCATCACTTTTAGAGCTTAAAACTCTAATTTGATCAATTACAATGTGTTTTTTAATCTCTTCTTTTTTTAAAAAAAACTTTCCATTTTTAAATTAAAGACAGAATCTTCTCTCATACAATGCATCCTTGACCACAGTGTTCCTTTTCTTCATTTTGCCTACAACTCCATCATCTCCTCTCTTCTCCAAATGTTCTCCTCTTGTTTCCTCTTCAGAAAAGAGCAGGTCTTCAAAAGACTACAGTTAAACAGGACAAAAATAGGATATAATAAGGGAAAAAAACTCACATCAAAGCCAGACAAGGCAACCCAGTAGGAAAAACAGAGTCCCAAGCAAGCAAAAGAGTCAATGATACACGCACTCTACTGTCAGGAGTCCCACAAAAATACCAAGCTAATAGCGATAACATGGTGCAAACCCCTGTAGGGCCTCTGCTTGCTGCTTGCGTCTCTGTGGGTGCATGTGTGCCCTGCTCAGTTGATCCTGTGGGACATGTCCTGGTGTCCTCCATCCCCTCTGACTAGTACAGTCTTTCCTTCCTCTGTTCTACAGTGTTACAACCACGATACACCACACATTCTTACATTTAGCTAGTTTCTCTAAGCATTACAAGATTATAAGTATTACAAGAAACAAAATTTTCTACATAAAATGTCTACTAGTAGAATGTAAGTCTCCTGAGAATAGATGATTGATTTTAATTTGATGGCTGGCAATAGCCCAGAGTCTAGATTAGTGCTTTGTGTCAAGTAAACACTCAATATATTAAAATGGCAATTGTGAACTATAAAAAATTATCTATATTATAACTTTTCACTATACATTCTCTGTAATACTCACAATATCATTTAGACCATCACCAGTTACACTGCTGCCTATGCCATGGCCTCTGTCACTTCTCTTCTACATGGCAGACGCCAACACACCATCAGGTGACCGGGTCCTGTGAGTTCCTTAAAAAAAAATTCTACCTCTGGGATTCCTTTTCTAGGTCTACTCTTGGTTCCACGATCGCCAGCTCTTTGGATGATGTCTCTGCAATATAGTTATGTGATCTTGTGCCACTTTTCCATTCAAATGAGGATGTACAGAACACACATGTAATTCTGGCACCATCATGTGAAGGGGCAGCTTGGGTGAAAGAATTCTCCAGTGGGATCTGGCAGCATAATTGAAACCACAGTGCTTGCCAACAGCCAGGGCCATTTGCCAGGCCCTTTCTCTTAATGCAATTTTTCTCTTTGAAAACCTCATTCCTCTTTCATTAGTAGAGGCATCTTCATAAAGATCTCGATTATTGTCTACTGTAAAGCTAGAGTATACCGTCTTCATGAGACATCAAAATGTAATTCCGGGAACCTGATCTGTCCTCATCAAGTTGGGCCTTCACAAAGAATTTAGCTTTTCTAGGTGTGGATATTGGAACCAAATATTGAATCAGTTAAGAGAAAGTCTTAATAGTAAGAAAGCGAATCAAAAAGTATTTATTTTGAAGAAAATCATGATTGAGTATAAGATTAGAATGGAAATGGCATAGGAGCCTATACATTTTATTAATTAATTAATTTGATTATTTATTTGCTTTTCATCCCAATCATAGCCCATCACCCCACTCTCTCAATCTCACCCTCCCTTCCCATACTCCCTCCCCTATTCCTCAGAGAAGGGGAGCCCTTTACCAACCCCCCATCCCAGCTCATCAAGTTGCATCAGAACTCAGCTTGTCCTCTTCCCCTGTGACCTGGCAATGCGGGCCCACCAGGACGAGGTGATCAAAGAGTAAGCAACAGAGTCCATGCCAGAGGCAGCCCCCACTTCCCTTACTAAAGGGCCCACATGAAGCCTGAGCTGCTCATTGCCTATATCTATGTAGAGAACCTAGGTCCAGTCCATGCATGATCTTTGGTTGGTGCTTCAGTCTCAGTAAGCCCCTCTGGGCCCTGCTCGTTTGGCTCTGTTGGTCATTTTGTGGAGCTCATTGTACCTCTAGATCCTTTTGTCTCCCTGTGCTTCTCCCAATGATTAACTCCAACAAAGCCAGTCAAAGAGTGTATTACAAGAACTTCAAGTCTCTGAAGAAAGAAGTTGAAGAAGACATCAGAAGATGGAAAGATCTCCCATGCTCATGGATTGGTAGGATTTAACATAGTTAAAAAAAAAAAAAAAAAAAAAGGCCATCTTACCAAAAGCAACCTACAGATTCAATGGAATCCCCATCATGAACATGATTCTTTACAGACTGTGAAAAAACAATGATAAACTTCATATGGAAAGACAAATATCCAGAATAGCTAAAACAATGTTATACAATACAAGAACTTCTGGATGTATCACTCCGGATTATTGTTCCATCCATTTGCCTGAAATTTTCATGATTTCCTTGTTTTCTAAAGCTGAATAGTATTCCATTGTGTACATGTATCACAGTTTCTTTTTAAAATTTTTTTATTAATTTATTCTTGTTACATCTCAATGGTTATCCCATCCCTTCTATCCTCCCATTCTTCCCTCCCTGCCATTTTCCCCTTTTTCCCCTCCCCTATGACTGTTCCAGAACATGGGAACAGCCTAATTGTTCCTCAGTAGAAGAGTGGATAAAGAAACTGTGGTACATATACACTATGGAATACTACTCAGCTATTAAAAACAAGGAATTCCCGAAATTTGTGGATAAATGGATTGAACTAGAAATGATCATAATGAGTGAGTTAACCCAGAAGCAGAAAGAGTCAAATGGTATATACTCACTTATATCTGCATACTAGCCCAAGGGGCATGTCCCATGAAAGCCTTCACTTACCAGGAAATTGGGACAGAGGGGAGGACATCCTATTGGGACTCTAAATGAGAGAAGCATGGGAGAATAGCAAAGTAGAAGGATCCAGAGGGTCCTAGAAACCTATAAGCACAACAGTATCACAGTTTCTTTATCCATTCTTTGGTTGAGGGATATCTATGTTGTTTCCAGATTCTGGCTATTACAAATACGGCTGGTATGAACATGGCTGAGAAAATGTTATTGTATGGTGGAGCATCTTTCGTGCATATGCCCAGGAGTGGCACGGCTGGGTCTTGAGGTAGCACTATTCCCAGTTTTCTGACAAAGCACCAGATTAATTTCCAAAGTGGTTGTATAAGTTTGCATTCCTATCAGCAACAGAGGAGTGTTCCCCTTTCTTCACTTCCTCTACAGCATGCGTTGTCACTTGAGTTTTTGATCTTAGCCATTCTGATAGGTGTAAGATGGAATCTCAGAGTCATTTTGATTTGCATTTCTTTGATGACTAAGGACATTGAGCATTTCTTTAAGTGTCTCAGCAATTCGATATTCCTCTGTTGAGAATTCTCTGTTTAGCTATGTACCCCATTTTTAATAGGTTATCTAGTTTGTTGGTTGTTTGAGTTCTTTATATATTTTGGATATTAGTCCTTTGTTGAATGTAGGGTTGGTGAACAGCCTGTAGGCTGTTGTTTTGTTCTGTTGACAGTGTCCTGTGCCTTACAGAAGCTTTTCAGTCATGCAGGGTGAAGCTCTGCAAGTTGTATGGGAGAGTTGGGGGATGGAAGGATGGTGGAGGGGACCTGTCAGGAGCTCCACAAGGAGATCATCAATGCTGGTGGGTCTGGCCCCAGGGGGTCTGTACAAAAAGCTGCACAAACCAAGGACATCGCAAGCAGAGCACCTGGATGCCCTGTTCAGATGTAGCTGATGGACAGCTCATTCTCTATGTGGGGAAGGGAGGGGGAGTGGGGCACTGCCTCTAACAAGAACTCTGGCGTCCATAATTTGTTCACTGATCCTTGGCGTAGAGGCCCTGTGGGAACACAGAGGAAGGGGATGCAGGCTATCCAGATGATAGGCTGTGGTCAGATGGTGGGGGAGGAAGACCTTACCTGTCAGAGGTCTAGGGGAGGGGAATAAGGCAGAAAAGGGAGGAAGGGTTGGAACAGGAAGATAAGAGCAAGGGGATTACAATTGGGATATAATGTAGATAGTAATGAAAATTAAAAATAAATAAATAAATGGTATTTCTTGAAACCGACCAGCTTCTTAAGGCAAAGGACACTGACAATAGATTCAAATGCCAGTCAACAGATTGGGGAAAGGTCACCAATTCTACATCAGACAAAGGCCTAATATCCCAAATATATATATAAAAAAACTCAAAAATTTGAACACCAACAAACAAGATGACCCAATTAAAAAAATGAGACACAGAGCTAAACAAAGAATTCCCAACCAAGGAATCTTTAATGGCAGAATGGCCGAGAAACACTTAAAGAAAGTTCAATGTCCTTAGTCATCAGGGAAATGCAAATCAGAACTACTCAGATTCCATCTTAAACCTATCAGAATAGCTAAGATAAAAAATTCAAATGGCTTCTGATACTGGCAAGGATGCAGACAAAGGGGAACACTCCACCATTGCTGGTGGGAGTGCAAACTTGTACAACCACTTTGGAAATTAATCTGGTGCTTTCTCAGAAAACTGGAAATAGGGCTACTTCAAGACCCAGCTATATCACTCCTGGGCTTACACCCTGAAGATGTTCCATCATACGGCATTTTCTCAGCTATGTTCATAGCAGCCTTATTTGTAATAGCCAGAATCTGGACACAACCTAGATGTCCCTCAACTGAAGTATGGATAAAGAAACTGTGGTACATTTATAAAATGGAATACTACTCAGCTATTAAAAACAAGGGAATCATCAAATTTTTTGGAAAATAAATAGAATTAGAAATGATCAACTTGAATGAGGTAACCCAGACCCAGAAAGATACACATAAATAAGTGTATTTTAGCCATGTAGTACAAGATAAACATAGTACAATGCACAGCGTATACATTTTTAAAATAATTTATTCACATTATATTCCAATTGTTATTCTTTCACTTGTATCTTGTTTCCCCCTCCCTCTTTCATCCTATCCCCCTTCTCTAGACCTCTGACAGAAGGGGTCCTCCTCCCCCACCATATGACCACAACATACAGGTCTCATTAGGATAGCTTGTTTCCCCTTCCTCTGAGTGCCACTGGGTGGGGGCTTCCTCTGATATCTTTTAAAATTATAATTTGTTATAAAAATACCAGAAATTACATTGTTTCTTGCATACTTGCATAGTTATTTATAAAATTGGTGTTTTTATCACCTGAACATTCAACAGTATCTCAGTGCATGCGCTCTCTCTCTCTCTCTCTCTCTCTCTCTCTCTCTCTCTCTCTCTCTCTCTCTCTCTCTCTGTGTGTGTGTGTGTGTGTGTGTGTGTGTGTCCATCTCTCTTTAATGGTGCATCTTTATTACCCATTATCCCAAAATCTCCCCAACATACATTCAAACAAAGCTCATAGAAAATAGCAAGCGTTATTGTTTACCCACCCCATGGAGAGAACAGTAAGTGGTAACTTGATGTACCTTTCCAAGGGGCTACCAGTCTGCCCAGAGCCATCTGGATGACTTACTTCTGAGGCTGTTCATCTTCAATGCCACTGCTCATACACCATTGAGAAAATATGGTTCATAGAAGTAGCTTCTGCTCTAGCCACTATTAATACCAGAGACCAAATCCACTTCTTAGATACGTACTTCTTAAATAATATTGCTTAAAGTTAAGGCTGTTTCAAAATTTTAGGAGAATAAGTCTACTAAAGACAGAAAATAAGGATAATTAAAGCATAGTATCTGATCTGTTTCATGAATTTCATTCACACATAGTCAAGTTCAAACACCTTACCTTATAATTCAGTTCCTTGTCAGGATTTTCATGTGTGTATGTGTGTGTGTGTGTGTGTGTGTGTGAAGTCATTGTTCTTTAACATATTTTATTTTATTTTTTACATATATATTTATATTATTACACACACACACACACATATATCTGACAGACATATTTGTGAGGCAGGAACTATTGAGGACTTGCTTACCCTGTCTTGGCAATGTTTGGCTGTCGACTCCGCCTGCATCCAAGCTTGCCCTTTTTAAGGCGGAATTCTGTCTATGGTAGAAACAAAGAAGCGACCTCTTTGGAGGATTTTCAATTTTAAATGTAATTCTTTTGCCAGGTGGTGGTGGCAGGCGTGCCTTTAATCGGAGCACTCCAAAGGCAGAGGTGGGCAAATCTCTGTGTGTTCTAGGTTAGCCTTGTCTACAGAGCCAGTTCCAGGGCAGCTAGAATTACATAAAGAGATCCTGTCTCAAAAACAAAAACAAAACAGAAAAACAAAAACAAAAAAACCCAAACAAATAAAAAATAAAGAAAAAGCAATTCCTTCTTTTTATCTTCACATATGTTAGGGCCTAAAGGGCTTTTATTGTTCATCCTCTTCCCACTACACTTCATGAACCAATTCAAATCTCACTACCCTCACTGAATGGTTTTTTTTTTTATCTTCCCATGAAATAATTTCTTTTAATACATTATACGCTATTGGCTGTACCTGCTTGTCACAGGCTGTTATAGTATTCCTATTTGTGTATGATTCAATTAGTTAGGATAGACTTTTAATACTAAATGGACACATATTTAAACTGACTCCTAGGTACTTATCACTATATTCATAAGTTACTGCATGTCTCACCCCTCAGCAGAGATGCTTTCTGCAAAGGATGGGACTTTAACATAGAGCTGCAACTGGTCAAGGTGCAGAAAATATGACCTGTGGAATGCTCAGCCCTGAGTGGTACACCTGTACCACACCCTGTGCTGATTAGTCTTTTGTCACTTGACAGGAGCTACAATCATCTTAGAAGAGGGAACTTCAATTAAGAAAACGTCTCCATAAGATTGGCCTGTAGTGCTGCATTTTCTTGATTAATGATTGCCGTAGGAAAGCACAGCTAACTAGGGAGTATATAACAAAGCACCCGAGAAAGTCAAGGAGTGAAAGCCAATACGTGGTATTCCTCCATGGTCTTTGCTTTGGTCCCAGCCTCTGGGTCCCTGCCTTAAGTTTCTGCCTTGCTTTCCTTCATTGCTGACTTGTAGCTGTAAGATGAAATGAACATTCCCCAACCCTCAAGTTGTTGGTGGTTACAGTGTTTGTAAAAGCAAGGGAGAAGTAAACTGATGCATCCCCACCTCACAGGGGTCATTGCCAAGGAGAGGGCAGAAAGCTTGTGAAAGCCAGAGGTGGTGGATGATGAAAGAGCCGTAGGATCTTCAAGGCTGTAACTGGGTGGTTATACATATGAACTCGCAGTGGCTGCGAGGGCACGCACAAAACCATAATTTCAAGTCAAACAGAATTCCAGCCTAGAGGGGGTGTTGGGCTTGTATTTCTGTTCCTAGTTGAAGAGCTACTGGTAATTGCTATTTGCTAGAAAAGAGAAAATCAGTTTTCTTTAAAGATGTGTCCCCTCATTGCTCAGCCTCCCTACAGTGGATGCCTAAACACTCAGGAATATATGAGCAGAACAGATTTTGAAAAAGGAAAAAAAAAAAAAAAAAAAAAAAAAAGAAGAAGAAGACACAAAGTTGCTTGCATAAGGAAGAGGTGGATCTGGAAGAATTTGTGGCATCTGATTATGGCCAAAATACATTGTCTGGAATTCTCATAGAACTCTCAAATTAAAGGTAAAAGAAATAGACTTGGGTTTAATTTTCTTTCTTTACACAGATAATCTTCTAAAATTATTGAAATTTACTGAGTTTCATTTTTTTAATCCTTTTATGTAAGACTACCTATCATGCAGTTAGTCTTGAAAAAAAAAAAAAAAAAAAAAAAAAAAAACCTCACATCTACTATCTTCATTCTTGACAATGTGACATTGTAGTTCATTTCTCAGCAGATGGAGAATATTTCCCTGTTTCTGGAATTTGAGTGGGACTTGAGGGTTGTTTTGTCCAGTGGAGTATGATGTCTGGGGAGGTGTGCAGATTCTGAGCCTAGGCTTCAGGATTTCAGAGCTTTCATGTCTCTCACGTGCTGTCCTGCACCCTGCGCAAAGGCTGTGGATAGGCTAGGGCTATCTGAAACACTTGAGACCATATGGAACAGACGTAATCTATGATTCAACAGCAGGTGTTTGAAATGTGAAGAGCCACACACTGGGCCCACACACCTGAACTGCGAACTACAGATATAAGCTCGGCACCTTGACCAGTGGTAGGTCTCTGTGTTACACCATAATCTCCTGCAGATAGAAGCTTCTCTGATGAGGGTTGAGACATGTTCTAATCTATGGGTAAAACAGTAAGTCCTTAGGAGTAAGCACACACACACACACACACACACACACACACACACACACACACACACATTTTTGATACCGTGATTCTTAAATGTTAGCTTTATATATGAAACATGTGAGTAGCTTATTAAGATGGTGTCCAGGCTCTCAATCCCATTGTATCTGATTTATATATGTTGAGTAAATCCCTAAATTTGCATTCCTAACAAGTTCCCAAGTGTAAGCAGAACACCATTTACCTAACTTTGTGTCTGAAGGGAGCAAATCTGTCCTTCTGTTTTTCATGCTATATTTTAGGGAGGGAGGGGAGAAAGGAAGAAAGAAAGAAAGAAAGAAAGAAAGAAAGAAAGAAAGAAAGAAATGAAATGAAAGAGAGAAGACGAGACAGAGATAAAGGGAAAAATAGAGAGAGACAGAATGAAACTGGGCTGCTGCCACTGGCCCGTGTCCATAGTAAACCTGAAGTGATCTGGACTGGCTAATCAGGTTAGATAATCTGGGGAGGACGGACTAGATATTATTAGCCTCTTCTCCATTCTACTCAGTTTCTTCTCCTCAAGGTTCTGTCTTTATCTGGTACATCCCTTTTAGCCTTCCATTCTTGTGGAAATTATGCCCTCCAAACCCTCAACTTGCTTTATATCTCCGTCTTGACCTTTGCTTCTCATTGTACAAACAACAGATGATAACTGTTCAATGCTGAACCCAATTTGTATTTCTTTCCAAAGTGGCTCCAGTTATAAAATATGCTGTTTCACCCCCTATGGTTTCTGAGGCAGCTAGTTTCCTAAACCACGGTGCCACGCATTTGCATCTTTTGGCAATTTAGGGGCTTGAGGTAGATGGATATTCTCCCTGCTTTCTCTGCATGAGGAGCACTTGTTGCTCTAATTTGATGGTGACCCACATTTTTTATTTGTTCAGGAATATGATGCATTTTGTTGAAAGAATAAAGGCACAGTCTGGACATCAGATACTCATAAGCATTAGCTGCCGATGCTACAGTGAAGCTTCAAAGACTAAATTGAGATTATCAGCCTGGCTGTGCTGGAGCACATGGTGGCTTCAAGGTTTAGTCAGTGCTACCCATGACAGACCAGTGTGTGGTGGTAAATACCTCTAGTTGAAAGGCATCCTAAATAAATGACTGTAACTATTCCTAAGATGTCTGATTGCAGTGTAATCAAATCTTACTTAATAAATGGAAGGAGAGAAACAGGAAATAGTAAACAAAGAAACAACAAAACAAGACAAGCACAGACTTCATGATCCAAGACACAAGCCGTCGGCAGGCCCAAGGGGCTCCAGAACAGTGTTCTTCATTGTAGCCCAAGTGCTTAAGCAATGACCCTGTGACAACACATCAAGGCTCTCAGCTCTCTACTATGGTAAGAGTGAGAGGGTGCAGGTTATAGGCTGGTTATACCTGGAGCTCTAACACTGATGTAGCTACCTAGATACAGCCATGGCCACATACTTACAGCCTATTCAGTGTGGCAGAATCCCATGAGACAATGTCATGAAAGATTAAGGAGAGGCATTGGGCCCCCTGGCAGTGACAAGCACTAAATGAAAGAGGTGCTACACTGAGCATGCCTAGGCTTGTTGTCCTGGTTTCCTATTGCATGTGCTGGCATGTCTCTCCTCTTTCCAGGGACTGCACAATGTAAACTAAACAGAGGGATAATCTATGGATATATGAGATACATCAAAGCAAAGAGACTGAACACATTAAATGAAATAAAAAGGAAATAAATGAAAGGACAAAATGTGTATATAGATACTTGAAAAACATATACTTAGAAAAGTTTATTTCGGTATTAATTTTAGACTATTGTTTTGAATATCAAAGTGTAATACTTAACAGAACTGTATGGCTGTTTATTTTTTTCCTGAAGCATAAATATTTTATTTAGAAAAAGATCAAATATGAACAAGGAGTATATTGTCTCTTCCTGGACTTTTACAAATATTTAATTTTTATGAGTAAAATTTTAATTAATTAAATGTTTTAAAATAATAGGGAAAGAATACTACATAATTTGTCCAAACACTATTACATGACTGGCTCATTTTAAGCTACATTGTATATAGATATAGATCCATAGATATCAAATCTCTTTTATTTAGAGATAATTTGGAGCTAGAAATACTAAGCTTCATATTTTCTATCCATACTGTTATCCCCAAATTCATACTTTAACATTTATTATTAAAACTTTCTGATAGCCTTTCACACTGTTTTATTCCAGCCTACAGTCTTCATATACTTTAAACTTTGCATACACAATGTGTGCCATTTATTAGCATTTACACCCAAGTCACCAATGAGTGTGGTAATTTACATATAATCAAGAAAAGTACATTTCATTACCATAATAACCAATGTCTAAGCTTTAGTAACCTAAGAATAAATAAGACTTGAAAATCTGTTAATTGTAAAGGCAGAACTGAAGCAGTCTCCTGAAGGGCATAGGTCACATCCTAAAATTTAAGCATGGTATAGAATTATTGAAAAAACAAAAACAAAACTACCCTTGCTTGCGAGAAGATGGACAACGGCAATATCATCAGTATGCAATCCCACCCATCTAGAGTTTACAGTTACCCAATGTAGTATTGTGACATTACCAGAATGATGAAAAAGGATTGCATTAAGGAGCCTGTCCTGGTCCCTGGCATATGCTCAGAGACGTACATATTTGATCCTTAAAATAACCATAGGCGTGTGGTATCAATAGCCCATTATATCCCTTTCAGAGAAAACAGGCCTAAGTAACATACCCCTCATGCTGAGAAGAGCAACATGAGGCTTTGACCTCAGATTGACTTATGGTGAAATTGGTGTTCTTCTGCGTATGCCAAAGAAAACACATCTATAAATATTAAGGGACGAATTACGAGAACCCGAGGACCCTCTGACTCTCATGTTTCTCTGACCTGACAGTGTCAAAGCTCCTGGTAGTTGCTGCTAGCCCAGATAACTGTTTTCCTTCTTTCCTCCTTTCATTACGTTCTGTTTCTTCTCTATTTGGGAGTTCCAGGAGGCTAATTGGAAAGTGCTTGCACAAATACAGTAAAAATCACTACGAGGTTATCCAAAGGACGGAATGGGGAGAGACGGTAGGCTACAAGTGGACAATTGTTAAGGTGGATCTAAACTGTCGTTGGGCCTGTTTGGAGTCTAACAGGGGAAGCCATCACACACTGGGGTCCTGCTAAACAGATTTACTTTAAAAATCCAAGATACAAAGCAGATTTTTGCCTTAAGCACAGAAGACAAAGGTTTCTTATATGAATTGTTACGTGTCAAAATATGAGCGATAGATCTCTAGACCATTATGGACAACCCCGAGGATCCTCACTAAGGATATTCCTGGAAGTTCTTTACACATGGTAGTGTTCCCTGACAATTACTGTGCTGGGAAGCACTGATTTGGGAGTCAAAGCTGGATGCTGCTGTACAGTGGGGCTATGTTAGTTTGTCTCTTCAAGAATTGATTTTTTTTTTGTAAAAGGCCAAAATAGTATCCATTTTACAAACTCATTTTGAGTGCCCAGGAAAGATAATACACATTTAATTGCCTCTTTTACTGCCAGGCTTCTATGCCTTATTAATAAATGATATATTGTTTGAAAATCACTGGATATATATTTTATGCTTTGACATTATTGGGTAATTCTTTTTTTATAATTACAATGATGCTAAGACTAAAGAAAAATTTCATATTTTTAACTATCTCTTTGACAGGAGCTCTTTGGGTGCTGAAATTTTGTCTGGTGCAGTGTTAGACCCTATGTCTTTAGAGATTAATAAAGTTTTCTAGTTGCTTGCAGCCAAATAGAGAAGAGAGCCCTAGACAATTATGACCATCATGACATATGAGTTAGAAGAAGTCTTCTGTAAAAGAAATAACTACAAAGTAAAATAATCCTACATATAACAAGGAGGGACTAATGGAGTCATCACTTGAAGAGATGCACTTTTAGACAGATCACCTCACTGATATGTGAGTCTGATCTTATACATTGAGGCCATATTTTAGGTTCTCAAAATACACAAAGGATTGGAAATAAAAATTGTATAGTAGGTTTGAAATCACCACTCAGCAGCTCATCATTTAATCAGGATGAATCTATGAACCATAGTTCTTCCTCTACAGAAAAATCTCTCTCTCTCTCTCTCTCTCTCTCTCTCTCTCTCTCTCTCTCTCTCTCTCTCTCTCTCTCTCTCTCTGTATGTAAATTTGACAAGGGTTTAATTTGTGTAACATTGTAAAGAACTTATCATTGGTTATACTTAGGTCAATAGCAATGCTGGTGTTTATGTCTAAATGCTCACATTTGCCATAGAAAATATACAAAGATTTTTAACTTATTTCTAGGTATTTGTAGTCCTTGCACTAATGAAATCATTTTTATTTTAGTTCCTATTATAAACATCTAGTGTATTACTTGGCTCAGACTATCATGATAAGATAACTTCCTCTGGGTGGCTTAAACAATAAAAAATTATTTTCTCACAGTCCCAGAGGCTAGTTTTCTAAGATAAAGAAACCAGCAGGTTAAGTGCCTATTGAGGTCTTTCTTCCTGTCTCGAAAATATAAAGCTTCTTGCTATGTTCTCACATGGCATTTCCTCAGTGGGATATGTGTGTGTGTGTGTGTGTGTGTGTGTGTGTGTGTGTGTGTGTGTGTGTGTGTGTGTCTAACACAAAGTGAAAAGTGTTGTTGATATCTCTCCCTTCTCTCATAAGAACATGAATCTTATTGGCTTAGAGCCAACCTATGATTTTATTTACTGTATTTTCTGGCATATAAGACGACTTCTTAACCCTGAAAAATCCGTGCCAAAATAAGGGGTTGTCTTATACTCCTGGTTCTTACCTGCAGCTTGCTTCTCCTTGCTTCCTATGTCCGGTGCATATAGTGGGAGGTTCCAAAGATGATTCCCAGCTCTGTGCAGGGAGTACAAAGCAGGGAGGAGCAAGCTGTACACATCTTCCTGAACCAAGGGGGACAGCATGAGTGTGGATTGGCTCTCTACCAGAACCCACCCATTCAACTTGGAGAGCTATGTGTCCTCAGGTTGAGTGTGGAGTACACCTTAAAGGGGCAGTGTAGGCTGGCACTGGCTGTCTGCCAGCACTTAATAAAGAACTTGGCTGTCTTTGCACTGCCTGAAAAGAGTCTGCTGCACAGGGTGTAACTTGTTTTGACACCTAAATGTTCCATCTCCTGATGCAGTCACATTGCAGAGCAGGACTTCAGCTTGAGCCCTGGGAGAAGGCTCAATACAATCCTTAACAGTTAGCATGCAAACATGATCTTTCATATATTAACTTACATCATTAAGCTTCCTTTGAGAAACACATGCATTAGCTTTTTGAGAATTTTTCTCCTAACCCTATGGAGACAAGGAAGCTGGTGGCAAATGGGTTTATGGACTGACTTCTTACTAGAGTTTCTGGTATTGTTTCCTACATCAAGGTGATGAGCTTGGGTGCCCTCCTTTATTGTTGAACTTAAGAAAAGACTTCACCTCCTGAGTGATGTGAATAGTGAGTTTCACTGATCTCCTGATTAAAATTGAAGAAGATCCCTTCTATTATTAGTTTCTAGAGAGATTTTATGATAGACATATTTTAGAATTTAGCAAAATAGTTTTACATATATACATATATGTGTATATACATGTGTGTGTACATATTAATATGATCATTGAGTTTTTGTTTTACTTCATTAGTCTTTAATTGATAACTTAGTATTTAACCATTTTACACCCCTGATAATTTATACATGTTTATGTGATATTGTCTCTAATGTATACGAACTGATTATGAAGGTAGTGCTTATGGAAGCTGTTGGGATGTTGGCTTTGCTTTTTGTTTTGTTTTGTTTAGTCTTCAGATAGCTGATCACATTATAAGATGAATTTGCAACTTCTCTATTTGACCTCTAAGAAAACATTTCCACCAAGTAATCAATTAGTACCAGTTCTTTGTATGGTTGACAATGTTCACCAATGACACCATGCAGAGACTTTCTTGGTCCATAGGATGCCATTAACTAAAATTTTGCTTTATTAATGGATACCCAGTTATTCAAGAGAGCTGTTACTTCAGATGCCTTGGAAGCTGTGCCTTTAAAACAGTTTCCTGTGAATCTAACTTTTTCAATGATGGCAAAACATTAATAATACTTACTTATGTTAATATGTGTACTCTATACAAGTATTCTCTTATTTCTGATATTGGAGATTGTTTATATTTTTTATCTATAATTAGTCTAATTAAAGATTTGTTACTTTTATTGGTCTGCCTTAGAAATTATATTTTTCTGGCTTTTGTTGTTGTTTTCATCTATTTTACATTCATTAACTGTTTATCTTTATGATTTCCTGTTTTTAACTAATTTGAAAATTGGTTTACTTCAAGATTTTCTTGAAATACTTTTATTTTGATTTTATTTTTCTCTGATGATTTCCTGGTAACAGTTTCCCCTCCCTGTACTCCTCTCAGCTCCTCCATACCTCCCCTTTCCTCCAGATCCATTCCTATTCTGTCTTTCACTAAAATGAACAGGCTTCAAAGAGATAAGAACCAGAGAGAACAGAATAAAATATAGTAAGATAAAACAAAACCATCACATCAGTGTTACACCAGGCAAACCAACAGAGGAAATGAGCCCTAAGAAAAAGCACAAGAATCACTCAGGGGACCCATAAAAATACTCAGAAAAATGGGAATAGGGCTTCCTCAAGACCCAGCTATTCCACTCCTTGGAATATATCCAGAAGATGCTCCAGCACACAACAAGAAAATTTGCTCAACCATGTTCATAGCAGCCTTATTCATAACAGCCAGATCATGGAAACAGCCTAAGTGTCCCTCAGTAGAAGAATGGATAAAGAAACTGTGGTACATATACACTATGGGATACTACTCAGCTATTAAAAACAAGGAATTCCCGAAATTTGTAGACAAATGGATTGAGCTAGAAATGATCATAATGAGTGAGTTAACCCAGAAGCAGAAAGACTCAAATGGCATATACTCACTTATATCTGCATACTAGCCCAAGGGGCATGTCCCACGAAAGCCTTCACTTACCAGGAAACTGGGACAGAGGGGAAGGCATCCTATTGGGACTCTAAATGAGAGAAGCATGGGAGAATAGCAAAGTAGAAGGATCCAGAGGGTCCTAGAAACCTACAAGTAGAACATTATGATAGGCAGATTTGGGCCCAGGGGTCCCGCTCAAACTAAGGCACCAGCCAAGGACAATACAGGTGGAAAATTTTAAACCCCTACCCAGGTCTAGCCAATGGTCAGAACTTTCTCCACAGTGGAGTGGAGAGTGGGATATGACTTTCTCACGTACTCTGGTGCCTCACATTTGACCATGTCCCCTGGAGGGGGAGACCTGGTGGCACTCAGAGGAAGGACAGCAGGTTACCAAGAAGAGACTTGATACCCTATGAGCATATACAGGGGGAGGTAATCCCCCTCAGGAACAGTCATAGGGGAGGGGAATAATGGGAAAATGGGAGGGAGGGAAGAATGGGAGGATACAAGGGATGGGATAACCATTGAGATGTAACAAGAATAAATTAATAAAAAATTTAAAAAATACTAAATATAAAGCTATAATTATATACTCTGAAGACCTGTTGCAGAGTCTTGTAGGCTCTGTGCTTGTTGCTTCAGTCTCTGTGAGTTCATATGAACCTTGCTCAGATGATTTAAAGAGCCTTGTTTTTCTAGTGTCCTTTGTCCCCTCTGGCTCTTATATGTTATTGTCTTCTCTTTGGATGAGTTCACTGAGCCCTGAGGGTAGCAATTTGAGAAAGACATCCCATTTAGAGCTGTGTATCCCAAGACTCCCTCTGTCTCTCTCTCTCTGTCTCTGTCTCTGTCTCTCTCTCTCTCTCTCTCTGTCTCTGTCTCTCTCTCTCTCTCTCTCTCTCTCTCTCTCTCTCTCTCTCTGTGTGTGTGTGTGTGTGTGTGTGTGTGTGTGTAATGTCTGTCTGTAGGTCTTTGTATTTATTTCCATCTGCTATGGGATAATAATAATAATAATGATAACAATAAAATAATGATAATAATAATAATAATAGCAAAGTAAGGCACTGATCAGAATATAGCAGAATATTATTAGTAGTATTTTTATTGTTACCTTTTTAGACCATTAGTATTAATTTTAGCATTTTGGTTGTAAGCCTACATGTATGTCCATACATCACAGTCAAGCAGTGTACATGAATGCCAGAAGAGGGCACCAGATCCCTTGGAATTGGAGTTGCAGAGGATTGTCGAGTGACATGTGGATGCCGAGAATTAAAACTGAGTCCTCTGAAAAGACAGTCAGTGATCTTAACTACTGAACCATCCTACAACCTTTGGAATTATTATTTTAGAGTGAAAAAAATTACATAATTTCTTTGAGAGATTCGTTTTCATCATAAAAACATTGACTGTTTACACATTTCCTGCAATTACCTGATTAGTTGCATACCATGTATTTTGATGTTGTTTTTTCATTTCTATTCTCTTAAAATATATCCTAATCACATTTCCTTTACTTTTTAAATAATGCATTATTGCGAACTTGTTTAAACTTAAAACATTGACAGATTTTACAGAAGATTTTCTACTATTAATTTTCAGCTTAACTGTATCATGTTAAATAATATATGCATCATATGACTTCAACCTTCCAGTTTAATAATAACTTGTTCTATAGGATAGCATTTGGTCTATGTGGGAATATAGCCCAAACAGAGACCTACACATAAGTGTGTATATGTATGTGTGTGTCTACTTTTATTTTATAGAATGTTTTACAAATGTCAATTCAGACAAGCTTGCTGATATTATTCATTATGTTTCCCGTATTCCTCCTAAGTCGCTTGGCTACTTTTTCTCTCAATACTTAGTGTCGAGATTCTAAGCAGTGTTTTTAGTTCTTCCTGTTTGACCTTTTGTTTCTGCTAATTTTGTTTCTGTCTTGAAATTCTGTTTGTATATACATATAAATGGAGAACCACTATGTTCTCTGAGCAAATGCATCCTTTCATCATTATGAAATGTCCCTGCTTAATGTTAATTTATTGATTAGATTTCTCGCCTAAAAGTCTTGAGGAAAATTAAACTCAATAATGGATTAGTTTTGATGAAGGGAAGGAATCTTAATCAGCCTTCTTCAGCAGCCACAGACAAGCAACACTACAGTGACGTTGAAGAGTTGTGTGCACAGACACAGAAGTTAGAAACGACAGAGAGCCCTGTCCATACTGTTTGCCCTTATAAGAGATACCTTACGTCTTCGGGACTTTGTTTCCTCATCTACTGTTTGCCTTTATAGGAGATGCCTTACATCTTCAGGACTTTGTTTCCTCAGCCACTGTTTGCCCTTATAAGAGATACCTTACATCTTCAGGACTTTGTTTCCTCATCCACTGTTTGCCCTTATAAGAGATGCCTTACATCTTCAGGACTTTGTTTCCTCATCTACTGTTTGCCTTTATAGGAGATGCCTTACATCTTCAGGACTTTGTTTCCTCATCCACTGTTTGCCTTTATAAGAGATGCCTTACATCTTCAGGACTTTGTTTCCTCATCTACTGTTTGCCTTTATAAGAGATGCCTTACATCTTCGGGACTTTGTTTCCTCATCCACTGTTTGCCTTTATAAGAGATGCCTTACATCTTCGGGACTTTGTTTCCCTCATCCTAGAATACAGACTGTCTCTTTTTTCTAAATTTTGCAAGGAATCTTGTTTCTAATATTTCTCTTAGAGTTGCAGTTCATGGTGCAGAGGAGGCTCGGTGTGTTTTGCTCATCACTGTGTGTGTGTTCGACACCTGGTGATGCTCCGAACATTTTGGAAGGATGAGAGGGAATCTGAACTCACAATGACTTTGAAGACCTTTTGTAACTTACCTCCTCTCAGTAATCATACCAGGTGGAAGCATTGGAAGAATTGTCATTCTCAAATCTTTAAAGACAAAGTCCCCACCAAAGGTAATTTTAAACTCAACAGACCAAGAATAGGTGGGGCACATAAATTATATTAGACATTTGTTATAGAGATACTGCCTAATAAATGTCAATAATGTGTCATTTTGTGCCCTGAAGCTTACAGAAGGATATATACGTGGAGATCCAAAAAGAAAAAAAAAATTTTTATTGTGGATTTTATTTGTTGTTTAGAAATGATAATCAATTCATTCAACATTCTGTAAGTGACTCTACTTCTATTCAAGTTTCAGGCATGGCTCCCAAAACCTTTTTGTGTACCTGAAAGGTGTGGTCCTAGAACCTCCTGTTGACTCACAAGGCACTTTTGTGTCTTGCCTTGAGTATTGAACCAACCTTTTTCTCCTGTCCTTTCTTTTGTCCTGTACTGGGTAAAACGCTTCTTACATTTTCTGAAAATTTTCTGTCTTTTCCAGGCAAAAAAATAATTTCTTTTTACCCCATATTTTCTAATTCTTTATAACTGGCCATATCCTATTACAACTTCTGTATATCTTCTCTTTAGAATTTTATAAACAAAATACATAGTATTCTTTCATGTTTATTTTCTCTTAATTCTCATTAACTAGAAGAATATTTTCAGCATCACAAATATTTTTTAAGGCATTGGTTGAATGGATGGCTGTAATATGGCCACAGTTCATGCCAAGCTCAACTATTTCTACTGTGGGGCACCAAATGGCAAGAGCCATGAAAAATCTAAGAAACACCAAGGTAGTCACCATTAGTGCCTCTGTATTTAGGAGGCAATAGGTTTCACATTTTCATATACATTTATTATTGTATTTCATTCACGTTTGTACCTCTGATCCATTTCATCCCAATTATTCTTCCTCACCCCCAACCGCCCTTCCTTGTGTTACACTGTGACATATATTCTATTAATCTTGTTCCTCCAATCCTCTCACTTTAGATCCCTCCCTGTCTACTCTCTTCCTTCACAAGATGGAACCTCTGCCCAGCACTATTATTAGGGCCAAGCACCACAGCTAGATAGATCATACATCCTAAGGAGGAGCCTCTGACTCTTACTATACTAAATTGACATAGTATTACACTTATTCCAAATGGCATCACTATACTCTTAGATTAGTCCATCTTTCTCAGAGAAGCCTCTTTTTGCAGAATATAGTGATTAACACCGAGACCCACAGTCAGTCAATGTGCAGAAAATGAGAAACCGCAAAGTTCTCAGCCCTGCGTGGACATCTATATCACACGCCTTCCTCCAAAGGCTGACAGATCCCTGTGGGAAAGAGAGCAAAACCTTCACAAGAGGTAGATGGCTACAGTGTAAGATTGTTTGCAGGAAACATCAGGGCAGTTGCACATGTGAACTTACAGTGGTTGTGACAAAGCAAAAAGAAAAAACCCTCAAGCTCATCTCAGCCTTGTAAGGAGAGGGAGACATGAAGTCAGTTTCTTACCCAAAGAGCTACGGGTAATAGATAGCTTAAAAAGAGGGGAGTTAGTTTTCTCTAAAGGTTTCTGGTCCTGGTTTGGTTAATCACCATAATTTCAAGAATACATGGGCAGCACAACTTGTCCTTCATTGATTTAAAGGGCAAAGAGGCCACAAGTTCCATGGAAGGGAAGCTGTTTGGATTTGTGAGGAGTTGGGATGGAGAGGTGACTATGAAATTCTCAAAAAATTAATAAAAATGTTTTTGAAAAGAAACTTGATAGAGATTGCATTGATTCTGAAGATCCGTGTTGATTATACAGCTTTTTAATTCTGCCAATCTGTGAGCACTGGACGTTTTTCAATCTTAGTGTGTTGCTTAATTTCTTCAGTATCTTATGGTGACATTTCATCTCCTTCATTGGTGTATTATTAAATATTACTTTTGTGATGCTATTGTGGATAGACCTTTCAAAAACATTTTTGTCTTGACAAATTCATTACTGGTATATTGAAAAAATAAATTTTTGTATATTGAGGCTGCTATTTTTTTAAAGTGTTGGTCAGATATAAGCTTTTTCTCCTGGAATTTTAGAGTCTTTTAAGTCTAGAGCTATGTCTTTTGTAGGTGGGATAGATTTGAATCCTGTATTTTTTTTATCCTTTAAGTTCTTTCTCCTGACTTATTAGTCTATCTAAGAGTTTGAAAACTATATTGATGAACAGCATATTACATTCCCTTGACCACATTCTTGATTTAGGTATTCAGTAATCAAGTGGTTAACTGTACAGAGAGGAATGGAATTGGATGAATACTACTTACATAATTTAAATGGAAAGAGGATTAAAGAAAACAAAATAAGAGTATTTTATCAAAAATACTCAGTCACTTATGGTCTGACAAAATGGAGGTAAGAAGTTAACTTCGAAGTTCTTATCTGGACATAACTAATGAGCCAAGAAGAATGCAGAGATATACATGACGTGTGTGCATCTGTGTATGTATCACGTATATATAAATATATATGAATAAGATAGTTCGCTTCATGAATGCAGTTGCAGTGAGTCAATTGTATAAACACTTGCATACCAGAAATGTAAAATAGTAGGAGCAGACTTTCAGTAAAACAATGATATGTTAGTCTGCAGCATATAATTAACCCATAATTGGTCCAACATGTAATCCATGCATACTTAATCTGGTCCTTACAGAGTTCTGACATGCTCACAAACAGCACTTTTCCCCCTGGCACAATGAGAAACAGGTGATGATCCCACTGTTCCCTCTCTGTGATCTCCATGTCTCCACCCCGAGCTTCATGCAGCCCAGGCTTTTTTCTCAGCTGGCAAGCTCAGGTCCCAGATGCCAGGCTATAGAAGATATGTATTCATTGAATCTGGTTTCTTAGCAGATTCGACAAGCCTCTGTGCTGGCAGCTTGAGAAATGCCTTTGGGCTGATCACATAGTGAAAACTCCCAACTGGATGGAACAATTGGCAGCTGTGATTCGGCTGGACACTGGACAGAATGGGGAAAATATGGCTGATCTGTCCATCTACTGATAATGCCTTTGGTAAGTGATTAGTGGCTTTTGACTTGAGGTATACTCCCAAAGAACAGTGCAGACTGAGAAGCCAATTCTACCCCCACCCTTTACAATATTCTAAGTTGCACATAAGTAAATGCTGCTTTCTTCATCAGAGAGGAAATTCCCAGCAGTAGCAATGTGGACCTCAGGATGCCTGTCAGTCAAATAGGATGTCTATCACAGCAGCACTTTACATTTGGAAGGGAAATTAAGTCAGCTAATGCATCTCCCCAAATTTTCTGGAGAAAAATTAGATAACTAGGCTTTGAAAGGGGAAAGGAATGTAATTAGACACATAGAAAAGAGAACAAGGCAAGGCCCAGTAGATGTTAATGCTGCAAATGGACACATACGGAAGCAAACGGAGGCAGAAAACTGCAGTTGAGAATGAAAAACTACAGTCAAGGGTTTTGCATAGTCTCCGTATCAGGGAAGACAGCCTGTGGGCAATTGGACAAGTAAAGCAAACTCAAGCTATCCTGTGTAAATACCCTGAAGCAGGCCACCTATTCTCAAGGCCTGAATTCAGTAATTACACTCATAATTTATTGATCTTTTGATGGCTTAAGTAAGATAATGCATACTATATACAACAAGAGTATAGGTTTTAAAAGCAAATGTTGAGAGCCGGCCATATGGTGAACACTGCGCTGAAACCTTTATAAAGAGTGGTTATCAAATTTTAGTAAGTTCCATTGCTAACGAGGGTGGGTGTGTAACAGTAGGGCAGCAGGGTGTGTTTTCTTAGTGCTTTTCTAGAGGGAAGGGAAGCATGTGATCAGCCAACCAGGATGTCCTGACACACACAAATGCATCCACAGCTGCCACAATTGTTCCAAGTCCCTGAGCTGCAGTGAACAGCCATTTCCAGCAGGGGACATCCACAGCTCAGACAAGAGGATCACGTCCAGCCTAAAAGATGACAAATAGAGGTGATCAAGCACCCAGATATGAGCTTGAAACCAGCCTGTTATGCCGCTCATTCTATAAAAATCAAAGTTCTGAAAAGTGGACCTTCCAAGCTTCCTAAACAGTGAGCTGCTAGAAGTGACAGTACAGCCAAGCTTCTCTGACTTCCTTATTAACAAGCTGAGGCTGGTCAAAGCTTTTCCACCTCACTAACAGGTGTGGGTTACCTTTCACCTGAGTCAGGTCAAGGTAACCGGGAGTCAGAGACTCACAGCTTTGGTGGGGCCATGCTTTGCTCTTCATCCGCTCGGGAGCCAAAAAAGTGATAGCTACAAATTAGATGTGTCCTGATGACAGCAGTAGGCGGACGCATTTCTAATGACCATCAATGGGGGAAGGGGATTGTACATGAGGGTACATAGTCAAATTTATATTTTATTCTGGACTGTGTGTGTGTGTGTGTGTGTGTGTGTGTGTGTGTGTGTGTGTGTGTGTGTGTAGAATCATTTATCCAACCTGAGAAACAGACAATCTTTATGGTATATGCCAGAAAACTAACTCTCACACTTCAGTTACTTTTGCTGAACTCTTGTCATTTTGGCCAGCTTAGTACTGCAATGTAACTATGATGTGACACAATCAGAGTGCATGTGTTTGCTTACAACCAGGAGCAGCACAGAATGTCACAGTGAGTGTGGTAGTGATAGAAATGTTTACTGTGGTTTTTATTTATTTTATCAAGGGGTGTTAAAGTTAATCCACAGAGGTATACGCTCAAATTTTCTTTATTAACTTCATGGGACAAATCTTTGCTGAATCCTCTGACAGTCTTTGAATAGTGAAAATATCCATATACATGCATATATATATATATATTTCTTCAATTATGTAACATGTATATACTGCAATCTTTGAAGAGATGACGTAGTCTTATTAAACAGCTAAAACAGGTCCAGAAAGGTTAACAAAAAGAAAATCAACTCCTTACAGATTTTGCCAGGTTCAATAGTGTAACTACTTCCACCAAGGATGTCTGCATTAAGGAATGTCATGGAACTGAAAGCAGAGTAGGAGATATATGCAAGTGAGCAAGCCATCCCATAATGTTTCTAGCGTATGTTAAGTATAATCTTTCAAGACTATAATTTACATGATAGCAAGATAATTAGGATCTGGTGAATTCTCAGTGCTCAACATTTTATTAAAATTTGGGGAATACTGTTTATCCTATATGATCATTTAAAAGGGTATATTAATCTTCACGGTATTTGGTACACAATAGCCACAATTACAAAGGGAGAAGACCGATAGACAGACAGATATCTTTTTAAAGAGTGGGTGGGGCTACATTCTTAGAGTGTTATTGGGGAAATTACTACAGGAAAGTCACTGTGCCTTACATGGAGTCAGCCACACGCTTCTCCTAGAGGCCAGGAAGGATGCCTCACTGTATCGAAGTGATCTCTACCAGAGGAGAGCCTGAAACTTGAAGATGCAAAGGGACTCACTCACGTTCAATCAGCCAAGACATGCATGATCTGGCTAAGAAGACAGCCTGCTTTAAACACTGCAACAAATAAGGCAACCACTGCTCACAAGTGTTGATTAAAAGAAAGACTATAAATTTGGGTGGCACAGAGGGATGCCTGAGAAGGAAAAGAAAATGACATTTGGTTCTGAGAATTTCATTGTTGTTGTTGTTATTATTATTATTATTATTATTATTATTATTATTATTATTATTATTATTATTATTATTATTTCTAGTTGTTATCCTCTCACTTGTCTCTTCCCATTTCCACCCTTTCTCCCTCTTTCTCCTTATTCCCCTCACCTAGACCTCAGACAGAAGGAGATTTCTTCTCCACCACCACAGCCTAACAGGTCTCATCTGAACAGCCTGCTTCTCCTTTCTCTGTGTGCCGACAGCCTCCCCACCAAGAGGAAGTGATCAAATTGGGGCCACCAGAGTTCATGTCAGAGGCAGTCCCCACTCTCCACACAGCTATGGAGAATGAGTGTCCATTGGCTAGATCTGAACAGGGGATCAATGCTTACTGCATGTATTGTCCTTGGTACAACAGTTTGGGTGGGGTCTTCTGAGTCCAGATCCGGTGGCCATGATGGTCTTCTTGTGAGGTTCCTGAGCCCTCTGGGTCCTTCTATCACATCGTCCCATTTTTCCATACAACTATTGCGTTTAAAGTTTGCTACATAAGTGAGAGAGGATCTCTGGAAACCTGGGACATGCGCTCCTCTGAGTTTCTCAGCCAAGGTGCTGGAGACAGACAGTTCTGCTGAAAATAACAATGCTATTGTATTTTCTGAATTCTCGCTACTAGTGACCCCACAACTAGAATAGCTTATATGATAGGATGACTTAGCCATGTGTCCAATTCTCACCCCCTCTGCCTCCTACTTTTTCTGCATTCTTTTCCCCAGAAGTCAAGTTCCTAGATAAGAACACGAGTACAAAAATACCAAATTATTTTTCCATTCAAGATAAAGATACAAGGACAAAGTATAAGAACCAAAAGAGTCTATGCTTTTCTGGACCATCTGAAGTGAGCTGAAGGAGACAGACAAGCTGCTGTGGAAACTACTAAGGGCAAATTAGCACTCCTACAGAGACCATACCTTCTGGCGGCCAGTGTTAGGAATGTCACAAAAGGGAGCAGGTGCATGGCTCAGCTGTAGAATGAGCGCCTAAACCCTAAATTCAATCCCCTGTCCTGCAAAATACAAACAGACAGGAAGAAAACCCAAACAAATGAACAAAACATGTAAGAGTGATCTTAGATGGCTTTTATATTCGAGAATGGACAGTGTCATTTGTAATGGACAGCTTTCTCTGTGGCCTGCTGTTAATGCCCAGAGCAATGCACTCAAACACAGCACATCCCACGAAGGCAATAGTCCCTCCCCCTGTCAGTAGTTCAGAGTTATTTCAGTTCCATTTGGAGCTCTGGAGAAGGAATGGTAAGCCTTTCTAGAAATTAAAGAGGAGTAACTCAGCAAATGAAAGTTTACTGGGAGCTCAGGTAACTTGCTGGCTTGCCTACATGCATACACTTTGAGAGGATTTTGGAAGCCATAAGCTACTTCAAAGAGTCATGTTACTAAGCAAAGATAAGATTTTACACAGAGTTTTAATTATTCATGTATTTATGTCAGGATTTTGCTTGAGTGATTTGAGGATAGGGAGAGGTGAGTCTGACGGATAAGACTGTGTGTGTGTGTGTGTGTGTGTGTGTGTGTGTGTGTGTGTGTATACACGTGTGCATACAGGTGTGTATATACATACACCTCAGATTAATTGGAACAAGTTTGTGGGCTGTAGTGGTTGGTGTACTGTACTGTGGAAAATCTTTTGATCAGGATATAATAATCTTGATTCTTAAATTATTTGTCTTATTATCATGATAAAAATAGTTGGTAAGAAGCAATTTGAGGTCAGATGATCTTATATCGACTTACAGTTTGAGGGTCCAGTCCACTATGGTGGGGAATGTATGGAGGCAGAGTGTGAGCTTGCTGGTTGCATCTGCAGTCCTGAAGCAGAGAAAGGTAAATGGCGGTACCCAGCTTGCTTCCTCCTGTTTTTCCAAACCTGGTTCCAGTCCGTGGAATAGTGACATCCACCTTCTTATGCATCTTCTTTCTTCACTTAACACTTTCTGGGAAAAACTAGACCTCATACTAATAGACATGTTTCCAAAAGGATTGTAAATCCAGTCTTTTGGGCAGTTAAAATTAAACACAGCAATGTTCAACAGGCCTCTCCGTTCCGATTTTAGAGCACAACGCATATATTGCAAACAGGACTCATGCCCTTAGGTCTACAGAAGTACATGAGTTCATGTTTCCAAATAATGATTAAGCCTTTTAACACTTAATCCTTATATGTTTAAATTTTTTTTCTGTACAGAGAAGAAAATTACCAGGCTAAACTACATCCACAAATGAACTTAAGGAAAAGAATGATTTCCACAAATTTCTTGTCATTGTGCATTTGCAACAATGTTGGGTAAGTCCCCTCATTTGCTAAGATGCCACATGAAGTGATGTGCAGTAGAGTGGGCTGCAAGGAGAGATGGAATTTTTCTGATGGTCAGAGAAAAACCTGCGTGTCTCAGGATAATTATTTAGTCAACTTTGACCATCAGGCTTCCATTCTATGAGACAAGAAATTATACTTTGATGAAAACTATAATATAAAGATAATGATTAACATTTATTGAATGATTTTATGACTTTAGCATTATGATAGGCATTCTACCTTTGATTTAAACTTCAACCAAAGCCTATGAAATCATCAGTTATAAAGCTGGGGCTTGTTTTGACAATAATACTAGAATTCTTAGCTTGGAGACCTTGTGGAAAGTGTAACTGAGTATTATAGACATCATCTTGAAGTGTGTTAAAGAGAACACGGAACAACAAATCTGATCATAAATTTCCCCATGACTTAGAGAATCATGTGAACTATTTCTCTTAATTTATACATATGTGCAGAAACTTTAGTATTTGTCTCACAAACATGAAGAGTTAAATGAAAAAAACTTGCTTATGCATAGCTTACTTTATTTTTGTTCCTATGATCAAATACATGAAAAAAATGTATGTAGATTTCTTTTGGCTCATAGTCGAAGGCACACAATCTTTCACAGCAGGGAAACCATGACAGGAGAAGACATATTAGTGTTGGGAATTTGCTCAAACCTGGGCAGATTAGAATATAGAAAAGCAAGAACTCATGTGGTTAGCTGGGTCACTCGTTTTCCTTCCTTTACTCAGTCCAGGACCCCAGTCCAGGGGATGGTGCTGCCCACATTCAAGGAATGCCTTCTCCTCTCAATTACATTTCTCTGGCAATTTTCTCAAAAGCCTTGACAACGAGTCTCATGGTGATTTCAAATCTGTTCAAGTTGACAGTGAAGAACAGTGCCCATAGTCTAACTTCTAAATGCTGCCTTTTGGTACACTATTTTTTTTTTCATTTTAACTAAAACTGGGGAATAAAAGATATTCAGTAGCTAAGGCCACCCTCTTTTCACTCATGCTCTTTCTCCTGCCTTCCCTCTGGGCACACAGGTAGACCACACGCTTCACAGACACTTTACCTCAGTGGTGTGTAAAACCGCATACCCTCCTTAAGGAAGAAATGCATTGGAAGAAACTGATTTTGTTGTGGGAACAAGCCCCAGCATATTGGCACTGAGAAGGCAGAAGGTAGCACCCTCTTTAATAAACCAAGAAGAAAGAAATGAAAGAGAAAATGATGAAGGAGGCAAAAGGGTAAGCGTGGAAAACTACTGCTGAGGTGGAATAAGGCAAAACTACAGTAGTTAAACTGAGAGGCGATCTCTAGCCCATGGGTCATCCCCAGCGCTAAGGATGGCTGGGGGATCCCAGCAGAGACATCTTCAAAGCATTTCATTCTATTGCTTTCACAAATTACCCACCTCGGTTCACACAAAGAAAACACATTAAAGCCAAGCATAATGCAGCAAGGTGTTTCTACACATTCCTGAATGAAAAATGAGAAGGTTGAGGAATGCAGGGGGAGATGTTGTTGCTTAGGAGCTGGTGATTGCAGATTCCACCACTCCTGGTCAGCCAATTGGTCAGGCACAGAATGACGTCAACCTTTGCGCACAGTCCAGTGGTCCTCGTGGGTTCTACCGGCTTCTTTCTGTACAAGGTTTGTAGTGTGAAAGGATTGAGCCCAAGAGCTCTGGACTATATACTTGAGCAGTTTGAAATACCCATAAGTGAGTAAAGCGCATGTGAACTCAGAGACCAAAGCAGCAAGCACAGGGCCTACAGGGCCTACACTAGTCTACACCAAGTCCTCAGAGCATATATTAGAGATTTCAGTTTAAAACGCGCGTGCATGTGTGTGTGTGTGTGTGTGTGTGTGTGTGTGTGTGTGTGTGTGTGTGTGTGTATGTGTGTGTGTGTTTCAGACATAGTTTTTCTGTGTAGTCTTGGCCATCCTGGCTTGAACTCACAGTAATCCCTCTGTCTCTGCTTCCCTCAGTGCTAGGATTGCAGGTGTGTGCTGCCAGGCTGGCTCAGTTTATTTTTATGTTTTTCCTGAGTGTGTGTACAAGAGGGCCTCTGATTCATGTGCCTTCTCTTGAGCTCTTTTTCTTCTGTGTTTTGTTTGTTTGCTTGTTTTGCCTTGTACAACTTCAATATGATATTTTTTGCTTTATCTTGTTATATTTTATTTTGTTATGCCTGGTCCTTACCTCTTAGAAGCCTGTTATTTTTCTACTAAGAAACAAAAAGGGAGTGGATCCAGATGGGAGGGGATCTGGTGAGGAGCTAGCAGGGGTAGAGGGAAGGAGAACCGTAATAAGGAGGTACCACATGAGAAAATAATCTGTGTTTAATAAAATGAGGGGCAGAGGTATCTAGATAAGGCAGACAGAGCACTAATAATGAGAGAGTCTAGGTTCTCACTTGATTCCCCTCCTGTTTGATGTAGAATATACACCCATATTTTATAATATCAATAACTGATCATGCAAGCTATGTACCTTCCCTTGTATATGTAAGGGGGATCCATAGCTCATTAATTGAATCTATGTTTTCTAGTGGCATTATTTGAAGATTATTTGGGGTCTTTATGAGGTGGAGTCTGTCTGTCAGAAGTAGTTTATCAGGGCTGGCCATTGAAGGATATAGCCTGACACTCTGTTCCCCATCCCCCACCCACCCCACTCCTGGAGTTCTAGATGCTGCAATATAAACACATGTCTATCCTCACACGCTCCTGTCTATCATGTGCTGAGAGGTTCCACTGGAGAAAATCTTAACAATCAGAATGAAAGCGCTGCCTGTGATAATATGGGTGTCTCAGTCATGCTAGCACCCCCGGAAGCATAAACACCTGACAGAACAACGTATGTCAGGGACGGCTAATTGATTCACAGTTTTAGGGCATTTCAGTCAGAGTGCTGATAAAGAAAAGGATCGTAAGAGGGATGGCAGCCATCAGCACTGTTCATGTCCCACACGCAGCGCTTTCATTCTGATCGTTACGATTTTCTCTAGTGTTTGTATGAACATGGCTGACTCAGGCTCAAGTGTAAACTGGAGGCCTTGTCTTTCTATTCCCTATACTTGTTACACTTCATTATTATTTGTTTTCCACAAGAATGTATCAGTTATTTAGTAAACTTTATATAAGAACTTCATTCATGAGAGGTGCACATTTGTCTGTGCTGTTATTAGTCAATTTACTGTCCGGGCAGGGATGGAGGTCATGGATAGTCATTTGGGCAGGGATGGAGGTCATGGGTAGTCATTAGGGCAGGGATGGAGGTCATGGATAGTCATTCGGGCAGGGATGGAGGTCATGGGTAGTCACTTCTTTACACCACGTGAAAAGAGTATTGAAAAAAACCTCTGGAGATAGTTGACTCATGTTCACTTTAAAGAAAAAAAAAAAGGAAATTTGTTCCCCTTAAAGGGAAATGGTTTTTAAGGTGCTGCCTCCTGTTCCTTTGCCCTTGTGCAAGTTTTCCTCTAGAATATTCAACACTGTGCTCAAGAGCTACATGTTTCTGCATTGCTGTAGAACTCCACTGTGTGGCAAGGCACATCAGCAGAAATGATGCACCAGCCAGTCTATGAGACAAGCAGAAGGAAGAGAGCAGAAAGTTAATGTAGTCCTAAGCGGTGCAGGCACCCTAGGGGAAGGCAAAAGAGACCATCAGTTTTCATCAGCTCTCCCATGTCCAAACAGAAAATAGCGGTTGTCTAAATACACTCTGAAGAGAAACCAGGGATGCATCTGGGCTTAGCTCTGGAAAAGGTCCTGGTTGGTAGGCGTGGCTGTGAGGTGGCAGGAGTTTCCTCTGCCGAGATGCTGAGGAAGGCATACTAAATGGGAGACAATTGAAGATCTAGAAAGTCTTGGCTCCTGTGGTCTTGACCATTATTTATTTTGTCCCCTTGAGTAAAATTTCATGTCTTCTTTCTTAACCAAAATGTCTGGCAAAGTGTGACACAAATGAATAAGTGAATACAGTGGCCATGCTACAGTACCACTGCAGAGGTCATAAGTAGGATAGAAATTTGGTTATCATTGAGTAGTCAATGGCAAAAATTGTTATTGTTGTTGTTGTTAGATTGATTTTAATTCAACTCTAAATTGAGCATTTGGGACACATACATTGGGAGAGCATGTCCTGGCTTTCTTTTGTAGTTTGGAGCCATCTTTGTTCACAAGAGTCTAGAGTTCTGTTGCTCAAATCGTTCATGTTGTTTTATTTTGTTGACTTGTAACTGGTTTTGCGGTTTCTCAGTAAACTTGGAGCAGCAGTACCACTCAGGTAATGTGTTTTACCTTTCAATTCTCACTCAAGAGAGTAAACCTGGGTTTGGAATGCAGCTTAGTTGGTTGAACTTTTCCTAGGATACACAAAGCCCTAGGAGATTAAATCATCACTGCTTTTAATGGGGGGAGGGGTGCTGTATACATGTAACCCAGCACTCAGGAGATAGTGATAGAAAGGTCTGGAGTTCAAGGTCATCCTCAACTACTTAACAACCTCCCAAAACAGCTGCATGAGATCCTGTCTTGAAATTGAAAGAAGCTGTGGGAAAAAGTGTATCGTACACTTTGGACAACTTGCCAAAAATGTCGACCTATGTGGGGAGGCAGAATCTGAAGTGGGAAAACTCTTCAATGAGATTGGCCTGGCATTTCTGTGATGAGTTTTCTTAATTAATGATTGATATGAATTGGTCTATTCAACAGCAATGCCATCTCTGCACAGATGATTCTGAGGTATATAAAGGAGGCTGTGCAAACCATGAGGAGGGAGGCAGTAAGCAGCACTTCGCCATAGCCACAGCTTCTGTTCCTGCCTGCACTTCCTTCAATGATAGACTGTAATGTGGAAATTTAAGCTAAACAATTTCCTCCCTGTGTTGCTTTTAGTCATTGCGTTTTACACTGCAATAGAAACCCTGACTAAAAGGAACAAAGAAACATACAGGAAGAAGAAGGAAGAAAAAAAGGAAATAAATTTAATTCAAACACAACTCATCACGAGGGGAAAACATATTTAATTAAACTGAATTTTAAGTTATGTTTATAGACTTTGGAAATTTTATTTGCTTTTGCACACATCATTTACTATCGCTTACAAATTCCTACTATTCAATTTTCTATTGCATAATATCCTACAGAATGTGGGTCTCAAGGATTGGTGGTTTCCAGCATGTGTAGCCAGGTGCCCACCCACTCCTCTGCATTGTGTACTGTGGCCGTCATTCCTCTTAGACACCTTAAAAAAAAAACCTCATATGTTTTATTCTAGACATCAATGCAGAGCAGTAGCAAACCCCAAGCAAACATCAGTGGCAAAACTGTACCAACGAAGAAACCAGTTGTTGGTGTTTCTTCCGTTTGAGACTACTAATCTTATGTTCACCCAGAGACTACACTCAAGAGACCCGTTCGTTCTTGTTTCCTAGCTTTCCAAATCTACGGAACTTTCCAAAGACGGTTCAGAAGTCACAACTCACCACATGGCTCTGTATTACTACACAAAGACCTATGTGGCTGTCGTCTCATTTTTGCATTTGCATACAGCCATTTCT